>NC_092101.1:56668886-56806815 GCF_045679555.1 Salvelinus alpinus
GACTAATGGCTCCAACACTAAGACTGGAGACCCATAGAGAACTGCTGCTACCAGACTAATGGCTCCAACACTAAGACTGGAGACCCATAGAGAACTGCTGCTACCAGACTAATGGCTCCAACACTAAGACTGGAGACCCATAGAGAACTGCTGCTACCAGACTAATGGCTCCAACACTAAGACTGGAGACCCATAGAGAACTGCTGCTACCAGACTAATGGCTCCAACACTAAGACTGGAGACCCATAGAGAACTGCTGCTACCAGACTAATGGCTCCAACACTAAGACTGGAGACCCATAGAGAACTGCTGCTACCAGACTAATGGCTCCAACACTAAGACTGGAGACCCATAGAGAACTGCTGCTACCAGACTAATGGCTCCAACACTAAGACTGGAGACCCATAGAGAACTGCTGCTACCAGACTAATGGCTCCAACACTAAGACTGGAGACCCATAGAGAACTGCTGCTACCAGACTAATGGCTCCAACACTAAGACTGGAGACCCATAGAGAACTGCTGCTACCAGACTAATGGCTCCAACACTAAGACTGGAGACCCATAGAGAACTGCTGCTACCAGACTAATGGCTCCAACACTAAGACTGGAGACCCATAGAGAACTGCTGCTACCAGACTAATGGCTCCAACACTAAGACTGGAGACCCATAGAGAACTGCTGCTACCAGACTAATGGCTCCAACACTAAGACTGGAGACCCATAGAGAACTGCTGCTACCAGACTAATGGCTCCAACACTAAGACTGGAGACCCATAGAGAACTGCTGCTACCAGACTAATGGCTCCAACACTAAGACTGGAGACCCATAGAGAACTGCTGCTACCAGACTAATGGCTCCAACACTAAGACTGGAGACCCATAGAGAACTGCTGCTACCAGACTAATGGCTCCAACACTAAGACTGGAGACCCATAGAGAACTGCTGCTACCAGACTAATGGCTCCAACACTAAGACTGGAGACCCATAGAGAACTGCTGCTACCAGACTAATGGCTCCAACACTAAGACTGGAGACCCATAGAGAACTGCTGCTACCAGACTAATGGCTCCAACACTAAGACTGGAGACCCATAGAGAACTGCTGCTACCAGACTAATGGCTCCAACACTAAGACTGGAGACCCATAGAGAACTGCTGCTACCAGACTAATGGCTCCAACACTAAGACTGGAGACCCATAGAGAACTGCTGCTACCAGACTAATGGCTCCAACACTAAGACTGGAGACCCATAGAGAACTGCTGCTACCAGACTAATGGCTCCAACACTAAGACTGGAGACCCATAGAGAACTGCTGCTACCAGACTAATGGCTCCAACACTAAGACTGGAGACCCATAGAGAACTGCTGCTACCAGACTAATGGCTCCAACACTAAGACTGGAGACCCATAGAGAACTGCTGCTACCAGACTAATGGCTCCAACACTAAGACTGGAGACCCATAGAGAACTGCTGCTACCAGACTAATGGCTCCAACACTAAGACTGGAGACCCATAGAGAACTGCTGCTACCAGACTAATGGCTCCAACACTAAGACTGGAGACCCATAGAGAACTGCTGCTACCAGACTAATGGCTCCAACACTAAGACTGGAGACCCATAGAGAACTGCTGCTACCAGACTAATGGCTCCAACACTAAGACTGGAGACCCATAGAGAACTGCTGCTACCAGACTAATGGCTCCAACACTAAGACTGGAGACCCATAGAGAACTGCTGCTACCAGACTAATGGCTCCAACACTAAGACTGGAGACCCATAGAGAACTGCTGCTACCAGACTAATGGCTCCAACACTAAGACTGGAGACCCATAGAGAACTGCTGCTACCAGACTAATGGCTCCAACACTAAGACTGGAGACCCATAGAGAACTGCTGCTACCAGACTAATGGCTCCAACACTAAGACTGGAGACCCATAGAGAACTGCTGCTACCAGACTAATGGCTCCAACACTAAGACTGGAGACCCATAGAGAACTGCTGCTACCAGACTAATGGCTCCAACACTAAGACTGGAGACCCATAGAGAACTGCTGCTACCAGACTAATGGCTCCAACACTAAGACTGGAGACCCATAGAGAACTGCTGCTACCAGACTAATGGCTCCAACACTAAGACTGGAGACCCATAGAGAACTGCTGCTACCAGACTAATGGCTCCAACACTAAGACTGGAGACCCATAGAGAACTGCTGCTACCAGACTAATGGCTCCAACACTAAGACTGGAGACCCATAGAGAACTGCTGCTACCAGACTAATGGCTCCAACACTAAGACTGGAGACCCATAGAGAACTGCTGCTACCAGACTAATGGCTCCAACACTAAGACTGGAGACCCATAGAGAACTGCTGCTACCAGACTAATGGCTCCAACACTAAGACTGGAGACCCATAGAGAACTGCTGCTACCAGACTAATGGCTCCAACACTAAGACTGGAGACCCATAGAGAACTGCTGCTACCAGACTAATGGCTCCAACACTAAGACTGGAGACCCATAGAGAACTGCTGCTACCAGACTAATGGCTCCAACACTAAGACTGGAGACCCATAGAGAACTGCTGCTACCAGACTAATGGCTCCAACACTAAGACTGGAGACCCATAGAGAACTGCTGCTACCAGACTAATGGCTCCAACACTAAGACTGGAGACCCATAGAGAACTGCTGCTACCAGACTAATGGCTCCAACACTAAGACTGGAGACCCATAGAGAACTGCTGCTACCAGACTAATGGCTCCAACACTAAGACTGGAGACCCATAGAGAACTGCTGCTACCAGACTAATGGCTCCAACACTAAGACTGGAGACCCATAGAGAACTGCTGCTACCAGACTAATGGCTCCAACACTAAGACCCATAGAGAACTGCTGCTACCAGACTAATGGCTCCAACACTAAGACTGGAGACCCATAGAGAACTGCTGCTACCAGACTAATGGCTCCAACACTAAGACTGGAGACCCATAGAGAACTGCTGCTACCAGACTAATGGCTCCAACACTAAGACTGGAGACCCATAGAGAACTGCTGCTACCAGACTAATGGCTCCAACACTAAGACTGGAGACCCATAGAGAACTGCTGCTACCAGACTAATGGCTCCAACACTAAGACTGGAGACCCATAGAGAACTGCTGCTACCAGACTAATGGCTCCAACACTAAGACTGGAGACCCATAGAGAACTGCTGCTACCAGACTAATGGCTCCAACACTAAGACTGGAGACCCATAGAGAACTGCTGCTACCAGACTAATGGCTCCAACACTAAGACTGGAGACCCATAGAGAACTGCTGCTACCAGACTAATGGCTCCAACACTAAGACTGGAGACCCATATAGAACTGCTGCTACCAGACTAATGGCTCCAACACTAAGACCCATAGAGAACTGCTGCTACCAGACTAATGGCTCCAACACTAAGACCCATAGAGAACTGCTGCTACCAGACTAATGGCTCCAACACTAAGACCCATAGAGAACTGCTGCTACCAGACTAATGGCTCCAACACTAAGACTGGAGACCCATAGAGAACTGCTGCTACCAGACTAATGGCTCCAACACTAAGACTGGAGACCCATAGAGAACTGCTGCTACCAGACTAATGGCTCCAACCAGACTGAGCCCAACGCTAAGACTGGAGACCCATAGAGAACTGCTGCTACCAGACTAATGGCTCCAACACTAAGACTGGAGACCCATAGAGAACTGCTGCTACCAGACTAATGGCTCCAACACTAAGACTGGAGACCCATAGAGAACTGCTGCTACCAGACTAATGGCTCCAACACTAAGACTGGAGACCCATAGAGAACTGCTGCTACCAGACTAATGGCTCCAACACTAAGACTGGAGACCCATAGAGAACTGCTGCTACCAGACTAATGGCTCCAACACTAAGACTGGAGACCCATAGAGAACTGCTGCTACCAGACTAATGGCTCCAACACTAAGACTGGAGACCCATAGAGAACTGCTGCTACCAGACTAATGGTTTGAACACTAGCTAATACAACAGTTTGAGCCAGCAGCATACCACCCTGCATACCACTGCTGGCTTGCTTCTGAAGGTAAGCAGGGTTGGTCTTGGTCAGTCCCTGGATGGGAGACCAGATTCTGCTGGAAGTGGTGTTAGAGGTCCAGTAGGAGGCACTCTTTCCTCTGGTCTAAAACAATATCCCAATGCCCCAGGGCAGTGATTGGGGACACTGCCCTGTGTAGGGTGCTGTCTTTCGGATGGGATGTGAAACGGGTGTCCTGACTCTCTGTGGTCATTAAAGATCCCATGGCACTTATCGTAAGAGTAGGGGTGTTAACCCCGGTGTCCTGGCTAAATTACCAATCTGGCCCTCAAACCATCACGGTCACCTAATAATCCCCAGTTTACAATTGGGTCATTCATCCCACTCCTCTCCCCTGAAACTATTCCCCAGGTCGTTGCTGTAAATGAGAAAGTGTTCTCAGTCAAATATTGGGAAAATAGAAAGTAGGCTTAAATTGACCAGTGTTTCCTGCTCCAGGGAATCCAAAGGGGAGCACTCCACACTGAATTTACCTCATCAACACTTTGATTAGTGGAATCAGGGGCATATTCACTAGGAACAAAACAAACGGCACGTAATGGGGAAGGACCTACCAGAATTGGTCCAACAGAAACGTGTCTTTGCAAAACATTTAGCTCAGTAATGAATACACCCCAGGTGTGTCGTGCTTTGGGTCCCCAGGACCAGGATGAAGAATTACCGGGAAAAACAGTTGCTGAGGATTACTGACTAGTGTGGACCAGATCTGTATTTAATGTCATAACAATGAAGTGTAGACTATGAACCAGACCTGTAACGCCCCCTAGAAGAGGACAAGTGGATGACCTACTACACTTTGGAAATATGTTGATTTAAGAACTCTTTCATGCCTCATACTCTGGAATGTCTTTGTACTTTTACATTGTTTTAAACTGTTCAAGATATTTGTTCCAGCAAAATCAATAAATCCATCCATCAACCAACCAATAAATGAACAGGATGAAGACAGGACTCCACTCACCACTGTTGCCAGGCCTCTGCAGGCTGTGTTCGGTAACAGAGCACCATCCAACAGGGAAGAGATCTCTGGAGTGGTGTTGACACCAGTAGTCAAACGCCCCCCTCCACCCGTCAAACATCACAAACACTTCGTCCCCCTTCACCTCTCCGATGGTAGCAGGGCAGATGAGGTAGGGGTTCTTCTTATCTACTGCTTCCAGCTTCATCCCTGGCTTAAAGTTATTCTGGGACAGCGGTGGAGGCTCCTACACAGAGAGAAAGAAACACAATGACACACAGAGAGACACAATGACACACAGAGAGAGAGAAACACAATGACACACAACATGCATCATGGACACATCTCCCTGTCAGGAATGCCATGCCACAGTTGCCCTTAGTTTGAAGATGTAATCTGGAGACAGGTGTTTCTCCATCTCTTTAGCTATCATACTCTAATTCCACTGATTTTAAAACTTGATCCTCCAGAAAGTAGAGAGCAACACTTATGCAGCTCCACTACACAATACATTTGAAAAAAAGCAGCGTTCAACAGGATTACCAACAGACTGACCAGCTCCAATAGACAGAAGCCTTCTACATGGCAGACCAATCCGAACCCTCTCTCTCGGCACGTCCTGCCCACTCATTATCTCAACCAATCATGGCTAGTGGGAAGGGTCTCGTCTTTTTCTGTGGCTTAAACAACAAGGCTCGTAATTTAACAATGTTATTCGTATTTACAGATGGTATTCATGTTTATTCTTAAGGCACATGAAAGTTCACATGTTTGAGAAGACATTTATAACCAAAAAACGCATTTTGATAAAAAATATATTTTTTACGTTCAAATGGCTCTCCTGTGAAGTTGTGACTTGTGACATACGCCTAGTTTCCTGAAATCGGGTCACAAAGAAATCAGTCAATAGAAATAAATGAATTATGTCAGAATCTATGGGTTTCACGTGACTGGGCAGGGATGCAGCCTTGGGTGAGCATGGGAGGGCATAGACATACCCACTGAGGAGCGAGACCCCAGCCAATCAGGATACCTTTTCCCCACAAAAGGGCTTTATTTCACACAGAAATACTCCTCAGCACCCCCCTACATGATTCCATAGTTTTGATGTCTTCACTATTATTCTACAATGTAGAAAACAGTACAAATATAGAAAACCCCTGGAATGAGTAGGCGTGTCCATCCTTTTGACTTGTACTATATATTTTCAGGTCTGTGTAGCTTTTTAATCTATAAAAAGGTTGGGTACCTTTTTAATCTCCACTGAACAAAAATATAAACGCAACATGTGAAGTGTTTGTCACAAGGTTTTTTAATAATAAGTGACATCAATAAGGGATCATAGCTTTCACCTGGATTCTCCTGGTCATGGAAAGAGCAGGTGTTCCTAATGTTTCGTATACTCAGTGTATAGATTAAGGTTTGCGTACCTTTTTAAAAGCGGTAGCGGGGGCCATCTCTGCTCCATTCAGGGTTCTCAGCAGAAACATGGGCCAGGAAGACGCGTTCATTCTGAAGCCTGCAGAACACACACAGAATGTTTAGAACGGCTCCCCCCCAGCATCACAGCCCTTATAAGGACAAAGGTTATCTGGCTAGTGTATCAACTGGAAAAGGCTTAAAGCTACAACAAACAAATCACATGGCTGAGACCTTAAGTGGATCTCAAATCGATTGTCTGAGGCCAAGTTAACCTCCCCTTTCATGTAAAAAAAAAAATGTATGACTATCATACATAAAAAAGCTGTTATAACAGAATTTCCACCTCCAGAAATGAGCCAAATAACATATTAGTAAAAATGATGTTTAAATTATCTTAACATATTGGACCATGCATATAGTCGTGGCCAAAAGTTTTGAGAATGACACAAATATTAATTTTCACAAAGTCTGCTGCCTCAGTGTCTTTAGATATTTTTGTCAGATGTTACTATGGAATACTGAAGTATAATTACAAGCATTTTATAAGTGTGATGCAAAGAGTCAATATTTGCAGTGTTGACCCTTCTTTTTCAAGACCTCTGCAATCTGCTCTGGCATGCTGTCAATTAACTTCTGGGCCACATCCTGGCTGATGGCAGCCCATTCTTGCAACATTAATGCTTGGAGTTTGTCAGAATTTGTTGGTTTTTGTTTGTCCACCCGCCTCTTGAGGATTGACCACAAGTTCTCAATGGGATTAAGGTCTGGGGAGTTTCCTGGCCATGGACCCAAAAATATCAAAATCAAATGTATTTATATAGCCCTTCTCACATCAGCTGATATCTCAAAGTGCTGTACAGAAACCCAGCCTAAAACCTCAAACAGCAAGCAATGCAGGTGTAGAAGCACGGTGTCTAGGACACCTGCCTGCTGCCATTCCTGAGCAAGCTCTGTACTGGTGGTGCCCCGATCCCGCAGCTGAATCAACTTTAGGAGACGGTCCTGGCGCTTGCTGGAGTTTCTTGGGCGCCCTGAAGCCTTCTTCACAACAATTGAACAGCTCTCCTTGAAGTTCTTGATGATCCGATAAATGGTTGATTTAGGTGCAATCTTACTGGCAGCAATATCCTTGCCTGTGAAGCCCTTTTTGTGCAAAGCAATGATGACGGCACGTGTTTCCTTGCAGGTAACCATGGTTGACAGAGGAAGAACAATGATTCCAAGCACCACCGTCCTTTTGAAGCTTCCAGTCTGTTATTCAAACTCAATCAGCATGACAGAGTGATCTCCAGCCTTGTCCTCGTCAACACTCACACCTGTGTTAACCAGAGAATCACTGACATGATGTCAGCTGGTCCTTTTGTGGCAGGGCTGAAATGCAGTTGAAATGTTTTTTGGGGATTCAGGTCATTTGCATGGCAAAGAGGGACTTTGCAATTAATTGTAATTCATCTGATCACTCTTCCTAACATTCTGGAGTATATGCAAACTAAGGCAGCAGACTTTGTGAAAATTAATATGTCATTCTCAAAACTTTTGGCCACGATAGTAGCCTATATTTTTTATTTTATTTAACCAGGCAAGTCAGTTAAGAACAAATTCTTATTTACAATGACGGCCTACCAAAAGGCAAAAGGCTTCCTACGGGGACGGGGGCCTGGGATTCAAAAGATAAATCAATACAAAATAAATACAAAACAAAACACACACCACAACAGGAGAGACACAACACTGCATAAAGAGAGACCTAAGACAACATAACAAGGCAGCAACACATGACAACACAGCATGGTAGCAACACAACATAACAACATGGTAGCAGCACAAAACATGGTACAAACATTATTGGACAACAGACAACAGCACAAATGGTAAGAAGGTAGAGACAACAATACATTATGCAATTCAGCCACAACTGTCAGTAAGCGTCCATGATTGAGTCTTTGAATGAAGAGATTGAGATAAAACTGTCCAGTTTGAGTATTTGTTGCAGCTCGTTCCAATCGCTAGCTGCAGCGAACTGAAAAGAGGAGCGACCCAGGGATGTGTGTGCTTTGGGGACCTTTAACAGAATGTGACTGGCAGAACAGGTGTTGTATGTGGAGGATGAGGGCTGCAGTAGATATCTCAGATAGGGGGGAGTGAGGCCTAAGACGGTTTTATAAATAAGCATCAACCAGTGGGTCTTGCGACAGGTATACAGAGATGACAAGTTTACAGAGGAGTGTAGAGTGCAGTGATGTATCCTATAAGGAGCATTGGTGGCAAATCTCATGGCCAATTGGTAAAGAGCATCCAGCCGCTTGAGAGCACCCTTACCTGCCGATCTATAAATGATGTCTCTAATCTAGCATGGGTAGGATGGTCATCTGAATCAGGGTTAGTTTGGCAGCTGGGGTGAAAGAGGAGCGATTACGATAGAGGAAACCAGGTCTCGATTTAACTTTAGCCTGCAGCTTTGATATGTGCCGAGATCGACAGTGTACCGTCTAGCCATACTCCCAAGTACTTGTATGAGGTGACTACCTCAAGCTCTAAACCCTTAGAGGTAGTAATCACACCGGTGGGGAGAGGGGCATTCTTCTTACCAAACCACATGACCTTTGTTTTGGAGGTGTTCAGAACAAGGTTAAGGGCAGAGAAAGCTTGTTGGACACTAAGGAAGCTTTGTTGTAGAGCATTTAACATAAATTCCAGGGAGGGGCCAGCTGAGTATAAGACTGTATCATCTGCATATAAATGGATGAGAGAGCTTCCTACTGCCTGAGCTATGTTGTTGATGTACATTGAGAAGAGTGTGGGGCCTAGGATTGAGCCTTGGGGTACTCCCTTGGTGACAGGCAGTGGCTGAGACAGCAGATTATCTGACTTTATACACTGCACTCTCAGAGAGGTAGTTAGCAAACCAGGCCAAAGACCCCTCAGAGACACCAATAACCCTTAGCCGGCCCACGAGAATGGAATGGTCTACCGTATCAAAAGCTTTGGCCAAGTCAATAAAATTTGCAGCACAATATTGCTTAGAATCAAGGGTGATGGTGACGTCCATAACATCCATAACCTGAGCGGAAACCAGATTGCATACCAGAGAGAGTACTATAGACATCAAGAAAGCCAGTCAGTTGATTATTGACAAGTTTTTCCAACACTTTTGATAAACAGGGCAAAAGCGAAATAGGCCTATAACAGTTAGGATCAGCTTGATCTCCCCCTTTAAATAAAGGATGAACTGTGGCTGCCTTCCAAGCAATGGGAACCTCCCCAGAAAGGAGAGAGGTTAAACAGGTAGGAGAAAGGCTTTGCGATGATACGGGCAGCAACCTTAAAGATGAAAGGGTCTTAACCACCTGACTAACTAACTTTGGCCTTCCGGATAGCCTGAGTGCACTTATTTCTCATTTGCCTGAACGAGAGCCAGTCAGCCTGAGTGTGTGTGCCGAGCCTTTCGCCAAATGCAATTCTTGAGGTGGAGTAACTCTGCAAGATCACGGTCGAACCAGGAACCTGTTTTTTTATTCTTATTTTCTTTATGGGGGCGTGTTTGTTAACAAAATCACTGAAAATATATTTTTTTAAAGGTCCAAGCGTCTTTGACAGAAGGGATCAAGCTGATTCTATACCATTTTAGAGAGGCGAGATCATGAAGGAAGGCTTGCTCATTAAAGTTTTTTAGCAAGCGTCTATGACCAATCAGGACAGGTCGTTTCACTGAGCAGTATAAGACTGTAAGACAGGCTGTAAAACAGTGATCACTAAGGTCATTACAGAAAACACCAGACTGATACCCATCAGGATTATTTGTGAGGATAACATCGAGGAGAGTAGCATGTTCTGGGTGTTTGGAGTCATACCTTGTGGGATTGGTGATAATCTGAGAAAGATTTAGGGAGTCCCATTGCTTTAGGACTTGGTCAGGCGATTTAAGCATGTCCCAGTTTAGGTCACCTAGCAGGACAAATTCAGACTTAGTGTAAGGGGCCAGTACAGAGCTTAGGGCAGGCAGGGTACAGGCCGGTGCTGATAGAGGACGATAGCACCCAGCAACAGTCAATGAAGAGCTATTTGAAAGTTGAATGCTTAAAACCAGCAAATCAAATTGTTTGGGGACAGACTTGGTGGAGACAACTGATCACTGAAGGTGATCCTTGGTAAAGATTGCCACTCCCCACCTTTGGAAGATCTGTCTTGCCGAAAAAGGTTAGAACCAGAAAGGTTAACATCAGTATTCAAAACAATCTTCCTTAACCACGTCTCAGTAATGACCAACACATCTGGATTGGAGCTGTGAACCCACACTTTTTGGTCATAAGCCCTTCTCTGAGCTACGCCTGTGCCTAAATGTAACTTCTAATAGGGGCAGGCATAGGGTGTTAAATTGGGACCATCTTCATCATGATGCGTATAGCAAATAATAGCAATCTATATTTTCTAAAACATGTGTCTCAGGTTCATATTTCACAAACTCCACAGGCTTTTGGAGTTGCATTTGCAGGAGTCAATAGCAAATAGCCTACATTAACAAGCTAAGAGGGTCTTCACACTTCGACTTTAAGCTAAAATATCCTCGACTACACGTATACAGTGAAATCGAAAAGTATTCAGACTCCTTTACTTTTTTCATTCTTCATTATAGCCTTATTCTAAAATTGATTGGACATGATTTGGAAATGCACACACACCTGTCTATATAAGGTCCCACAGTTGACAGTCCATGTCAGAGCAATAACCAAGCCATGAGGTCAAAGGAATTGTCTGAGAAAAGATTGTGTTGAGGCACCGATCTGGGGAAGGTTACCAACAAATGATTTCAGCATTGAAGGTTCCCAAGAACGGCCTCCTTCATTCTTAAATGGAAGAAGATTGGAACCACCAAGATTATTCCTAGGACAAACATCTCTGCAGCACTGTACCAATCAGGCCTTTATGGTAGTGGCCAGACAGAAGCCACTCCTGAGTAAAAGGCACATGACCGCACGCTTGGAGTTTGCCAAAAGTCCAAAAGGACTTTTCTACCAGCATGTTAACTGTGCAACCAGAGGGGAAAAAAATAACTAGACCACCTTTACTCCACACTCAGACGCGTACAAAGCTCTCCCTCACCCTCCATTTGGAAAATCTGACCATAATTCTATCCTCCTGATTCCTGCTTACAAGCCAAAACTAAAGCAGGAAGCACCAGTGACTCAATGAATAAAGAACTGGTCAGATGACGCAGATGCTAAGCTACAGGACTGTTTTGCTAGCACAGACTGGAATATGTTCCGGGATTCTTCCGGGGCATTGAGGAGTACGATGACATCGTCCCCACACTGACTGTACATACATAACCCAACCAGAAGCACTGAGCTGCCACTTTCAAGGAGCGGGACTCTAACCCGGACGCTTATAAGACATCCTGCTATGCTCTCCACATAAACAAACTATCATGGTCCAAACACACGAAGACAGTTCTGAAGAGGGCACAACAAAGCCTATTCCCCCTCAGGAGATTGAAAAAATTTGGCATGGGTCCTCAGATCCTCAAAATGTTCTACAGCTGCACCAGAGGGCACTGCCTGGTATGGCAACTGCTCGGCCTCCGACCGCAAGAGAGTAGTGCGTACTGCCCAGTACATCACTGGTGCCAAGCTTCCTGCCACCCAGGACCTCTATACCAGGCGGTGTCAGGGGAAGGCCCTTAAAATTGTCGAAGACTCCAGCCAACCTAGTCATAGACGGTTCTCTCTGCTACTGCACGGCAAGCGGTTCCGGAGCGCCAAGTCTAGGTCCAAAAGGCTTCTTATTAACAGCTTCTACCCCCCAAGACATAAGACTACTGAACAGCTAATCAAATGGCGACCCAGACTATTTGCATTGTGTGTCCCCCACCCCCACTTTTACGCTGCTGCTGCTCTGTTTATTATCTATATTATCTCGTCACCAACTCTACCCATATGTACATATTACCTTGACTAACCTGTGCCCCCGCACACTGACTCTGTACCAGTACCCCCTGTATATAGCCTCGCTACATATGTTTGTTGTTGTTGAACGCTGTCGAACTCTGAAACTGAAACCTGTCGAAGTGAACGCTGAAACCTGAACTAAAAGACCTCAGTTTAAAAGCTGACAGTGTTTTATATACTTTTATTTTGAATCCTGCGGCTAAATTGCTGTGAGCGTTGCTATCTTTCCCGGGATCCTGCCAGATTCCATATAGGGGGAGAAATGCGAAAGCCCAGCTAGCCTAACTGGCTCGGCGGGCTCAGATGGAGGCCGCTATTGAACGTTTCCGCCGTTGCAGGAGCTGCGTTTACTTTGCTTTGTTCCGGGACAATGTGGACTGCGTTTACTTTGCTTTGTTCCGGGACAATGTGGACTGTGTTGACTTTGCTTTGTTCCGGGACAATGTGGACTGCGTTTACTTTGCTTTGTTCCGGGACAATGTGGACTGCGTTTACTTTGCTTTGTTCCGGGACAATGTGGACCGCGTTGACTTTCAATGTAGCAACTGCTTGCTGCAGAGGACTACAGGAGCGAAGTAGCTACTCTTAGCAAGCAAGTAGCAAACATACATAAGCTACTGGGGAACCCACGCCCACCAATTTTTTTTTTTTATTCCACCCCAGTAGCCGAACGCCGCTCTCCACAGCTGACTAGCCGGCGCTAGGCAGGGTTCCATCCCCGAAGGGGTCTCCCCCTTCCCTGGAGAACGGAGCTGATCTCGACCCAACCAACCAGCCATGGAGGTACATCACTCGCCGTGAAAGTCGAAGAAGGCGTCCTCTGGAAACAGGGGTCTCCATGGAGATGTTGAGCCCGGAACTGACACAGACCAGAAACAGCTTTGCCGCTCTGGATCCAGAGGTTCCGGCACCTTCGTCCGTGGTGGCTTCCCAATCAACATCGGATCCGGAGGTACCTGCGTCTTCGTCCTCGGTTCGGTCTCCCTCTCCGGTGGCTTCTACCTCGGGTTCAGATCCTCTGAGCTCCCACCCTCACCAGAACGTGAGGCTGTCTGAGAGACCGGCCCATTCAAGGCAAAAACCCTGTGCTACCCAGGAGCACGAGTACAGGCACAACAAGGCTGCTTCCGACTGTTCTACCACAGATGCCGGGAGCTAACACTGTCCATGTGGGGTCAAACGACATCAGGAGGGCTAGCTTGGAACATTTGAAAATTAATTTTAAAGAAGTGATTTCAGCATTAAAAGACTCCAAAAAAGGGCCAATAATTTCAGGTCCAATACCATCATTGGGCCGCAGGTGTGAAAGATTCAGCAGACTGCTGGCATTACACATCTGACTAAAAGACTACTGTAGCTCTGCTGGAGTCACTTTTATTGATAACTTTGACACCTTCTGGAAACAGAAGATGCTCTACAGGAATGATGGAGTCCATCCAAATCATCTTGGTTCCTGGACTCTGCCCACGCATTTCAAGGCTGCATTGAAACAATGACTGGTAAATGATCCAAGACCAGCTCATTGTGACAATGAGTTGTCATAATGCTGCATCAAATGTACAGTCGTGGCCAAAAGTTGAGAATGACACAAATATTAATTTTCACAAAGTCTGCTGCCTCAGTTTGTATGATGGCAATTTGCACATACTCCAGAATGTTATGAAGAGTGATCAGATGAATTGCAAAGTCTCTCTTTGCCATGCAAATGAACTGAATCCCCCAAAAACATTTCCACTGCATTCCAGCCCTGCCACAAAAGGACCAGCTGACATCATGTCAGTGATTCTCTCGTTAACACAGGTGTGAGTGTTGACAAGGACAAGGCTGGAGATCACTCTGTCATGCTGATTGAGTTCGAATAACAGACTGGAATTTTCAAAAGGAGGATGGTGCTTGGAATCATTGTTCTTCCTCTGTCAACCATGGTTACCTGTAAGGAAACACGTGCCGTCATCATTGCTTTGCACAAAAAGGGCTTCACAGGCAAGGCTATTGCTGCCAGTAAGATTGCACCTAAATCAACTATTTATCGGATCATCAAGAACTTCAAGGAGAGCGGTTCAAATGTTGTGAAGAAGGCTTCGGGGTGCTCAAGAAAGTCCAGCAAGCGCCAGGACCGTCTCCTAAAGTTGATTCAGCTGCGGGATCGGGGCACCACCAGTACAGAGCTTGCTCAGGAATGGCAGCAGGCAGGTGTGAGTGTATCTGCACGCACAGTGAGGCGAAGACTTTTGGAGGATGGCCTGGTGTCAAGAAGGGCAGCAAAGAAGCCACTTCTCTCCAGGAAAAACATCAGGGACAGACTGATATTCTGCAAAAAGGTACAGGGATTGGACTGCTGAGGATTGGGGTAAAGTCATTTTCTCTGATTAATCCCCTTTCCGATTGTTTGGGGCATCCGGGAAAAAAGCTTGTCCGGAGAAGACAAGGTGAGCGCTACCATCAGTCCTGTGTCATGCCAACAGTAAAGCATCCTGAGACCATTCATGTGTGGTGTTGCTTCTCAGCCAAGGGAGTGAGCTCACTCACAATTTTGCCTAAGAACACAGCCATGAATAAAGAATGCTACCAACACATCCTTCGAGGGCAACTTCTCCCAACCATCCAGGAACAGTTTGGTGATGAACAATGCCTTTTCCAGCATGATGGAGCACCTTGCCATAAGGCAAAAGTGATAACTAAGTGGCTCGGGGAACAAAACATCGATATTTTGGCCAGGAAACTCCCCAGAAATTAATCCAATTGAGAACTTGTGGTCAATCCTCAAGAGGCGGGTGGACAAACAAAACCTCACAAATTCTGACAAACTCCAAGCATTGATTACGCAAGAATGGGCTGCCATCAGCCAGGATGTGGCCCAGAAGTTAATTGACAGCATGCCAGGGCGGATTGCAGAGGTCTTGAAAAAGAAGGGTCAACACTGCAAATATTGTCTCTTTGCATCAACTTCATGTAATTGTCAATAAAAGACTTTGACACTTATGAAATGCTTGTAATTATACTTCAGTATTCAATAGTAACATCTGACGAAAATATCTAAAGACACTGAAGCAGCAAACTTTGTGGATATTAATATTTGTGTCATTCAAAACTTCTGGCCGCATCTGTACATGATCTTCGGGGCATTGGCAAACACAATGTAAGTAATTTATGTACCCATAATACATCTGTTAATCCTACAGCTATTGTAAGCAGTAATCATGAGCCTATAAACCAGAGTTACACTGTTAACACTGAGGCGGTGTTCAATAGTAGGAAGACCACCTTATGCAGCTCACCCTGCACTATCAGCTTCAATGTAAATAACATGAGTAAGTCTACCTCTGATAAGCTTCCCAGTAAAGCATTAAAAACAATCAAGCAACCCAGAAAAGTGCTAAAAATAGCCCATATTAACATATGTAGCCTAAGAAACAAGGTCCATGAAGTCAATAACTTGCTTGTAACAGATGACATTCATATTCTGACTATCTCTGAAACTCACTTAGATAATACCTTTGATGATACAGTGGTAGCAATACATGGTTATAACATCTACAGAAAATACAGAAATGCCAACAGAGGCGGTGTTGCGTTCAATATTCAGAACCCCATTCCTGTAAAGCTTAGAGAGGATCTCATGTTAAATACTGTTGAAGTAATATGGCTACAGGTTCATCTGCCTCACCTAAAGCCCATTCTGGTGGGAAGCTGCTATAGACCACCAAGTGCTAACAGTCAGTATCTGGATAATATGTGTGAAATGCATGGGTGATTTAAATATTGACTGGCTTTCATCAAGCTGCCCACTCAGGAAAAAAATTCAAACTGTATCCAGTGCCTGCTACCTATCAGCGCCTGCTACCTATCAGCGCCTGCTACCTATCAGCGCCTGCAACCTATCAGCGCCTGCTACCTATCAGCGCCTGCTACCTATCAGCGCCTGCTACCTATCAGCGCCTGCTACCTATCAGCGCCTGCTACCTATCAGCGCCTGCAACCTATCAGCGCCTGCAACCTATCAGCGCCTGCTACCTATCAGCGCCTGCAACCTATCAGCGCCTGCTACCTATCAGCGCCTGCAACCTATCAGCGCCTGCAACCTATCAGCGCCTGCTACCTATCAGCGCCTGCAACCTATCAGCGCCTGCTACCTATCAGCGCCTGCAACCTATCAGCGCCTGCAACCTATCAGCGCCTGCAACCTATCAGCGCCTGCTACCTATCAGCGCCTGCTACCTATCAGCGCCTGCAACCTATCAGCGCCTGCAACCTATCAGCGCCTGCTACCTATCAGCGCCTGCAACCTATCAGCGCCTGCAACCTATCAGCGCCTGCAACCTATCAGCGCCTGCTACCTATCAGCGCCTGCTACCTATCAGTCAACCTACTAGGGTGCTTGAAAATGTATGTGATATCAACATTTATCATTTAAATATTGACTGGCTTTCATCAAGCTGCCCACTCAAGAAAAAAGCTTCAAACTGTAACCAGTGCCTGCAACCTATCAGTGCCTGCAACCTATCAGTGCCTGCTACCTATCAGTGCCTGCAACCTATCAGTGCCTGCTACCTATCAGTGCCTGCAACCTATCAGTGCCTGCTACCTATCAGTGCCTGCTACCTATCAGTGTCTGCTACCTATCAGTGTCTGCTACCTATCAGTGCCTGCTACCTATCAGTGCCTGCTACCTATCAGTGCCTGCAACCTATCAGTGCCTGCTACCTATCAGTGCCTGCTACCTATCAGTGTCTGCTACCTATCAGTGCCTGCTACCTATCAGTGCCTGCTACCTATCAGTGCCTGCAACCTATCAGTGCCTGCTACCTATCAGTGCCTGCTACCTATCAGTGTCTGCTACCTATCAGTGTCTGCTACCTAAAAAAAGCTTCAAACTGTATCCAGTGCCTGCAACCTGGTTCAGGGCATCAGTCAACCTACCAGGGTAGTTACAAACAGCACAGGAATGAAATCATCAACATGTATTGATCACATCTTTACTGATGCTGCAGAAATGTGTTTGAAAGCAGTATCCAGATCCATAGGATGTAGTGATCACAATATAGCAGCCATATCTAGGAAAACCACAGTTCCAAAGGCTGGGCCTAATATAGTGTATAAGAGGACATACAACTATTTTTGCAGTGATTCTTATTTTGTTTATGTAAAGAATATTTGTTGGTCCGTGGTGTGTAATGAGGAGCAAACAGACGTTGCACTTGACACATTTATGAAATTGCTTATTCCAGTTACTAGTAAGCATGCACCCATTAATAAAACGACTAAAAACAGTTAAATCCCAGTGGATTGATGAGGAATTTAACAATTGTGTGGTTGAGAGGGATGAGGCAAAAGGAATGGCAAATAAGTCTGGAAAATGTATTGCAAATTGAGAAATCATGTGACTAAACTGAATTTAAAAAATAAGAATTTACACTATGAAACAAAGAATGAGAGTAAAAAGCTTTGGAACACCTTAAATGAAATTTTGGGAAAAAAGGCAAACTTCGCTCCATCATTCATTGAATCAGATGGCTCATTCATCACGAAACCAACTGATATTACCAACTACTTTAATGATTTTATCATTGGCAAGATCAGCAAACTTAGGCATGACATAACAGAAACAAACACTGACACTACACATCCAAGTATACCTGACCAAATTATGAAAGACAAGAATTATAATTTTGAATTCCGTGAAGTGAGTGTGGAAAAAGTGCATTTTTTGTTGTTGTCTATCAACAATGACAAGTCACGGGGTCCGACAACTTGGATGGAAAATGATTGAGGATAATAGTGGACGATGATATCACCACTCCTATTTGGCAAAGAAAAGGCTATATCTCAGACTGGCCAATTAAAAGAAAAGATTAAGATGGGCAAAAGAACACAGACACTGGACAGAGGAACTCTGCCTAGAAGGCCAGCATCCTGGAGTCACCTCTTCACTGTTGACGTTGAGACTGGTGTTTTGCGGGTACTATTTAATGAAGCTGCCAGCTGAGGACTTGTGAGGCATCTGTTTCTCAAACTAGACACTCTAATGTACTTGTCCTCTTGCTCAGTTGTGCACCCGGGCCACCCACTACTCTTTCTATTCTGGTTAGAGACAGTTTGCGCTGTTCTGTGAAGGGAGTAGTACACAGCGTTGTACCAGATCTTCAGCTTCTTGGTAATTTCTCGCATGGAATGGCCTTCATTTCTCAGAACAAGAATAGACTGATGAGTTTCAGAAGAAAGTACTTTGTTTCTTGGCATTTTGAGCCTGTAATCGAACCCACAAATGCTGATGCTCCAGATACTCAACTAGACTAAAGAAGGCCAGTTTTATTGCTTCTTTGATCAGAACAACAGTTTTCAGCTGTGCTAACATAATTGCAAAAGGGTTTTCTAATGATCAATTAGCCTTTTAAAATGATAAACTTGGATTATCTAACACAACGTGCCATTGGAACACAGGAATGATGGTTGCTGATAATGGGCCTCTGTACGCCTATGTAGATATTCCATAAATCTGCTGTTTCCAGCTACAATAGTTATTTACAACATTAACAATGTCTACACTGTATTTCTGATCAATTTCATGTTATTTTAAAAATGTACAAAAAAATATTTTCTTTCAAAAACAAGGACCCCAAACTTTCGAGGCGATATTGAGTGCGTTTCTACGGGCTATAATAGAAAATGCTAAACTCAATATTTTCTCAAATAATAATAAATAAAAATGTTATACCTGAAGGCCTCCTAAAATTCCAAATCCAATAGCGAAATAATCCATGGTATGACGATCTTAAAACAATTCCATATGTTAGCTTAGTACCCTACCCCCCAACGGTTTACATTTTTAGAGGTTAACGTACCCAGTGGGTTAGGGCCGTAATTCCCCCATGTTCCCCAATGCTGGAAGGTTAGTGTGATGGTTAACCTACCCAGTGGGTTAGGGCCGTAATTCCCCCATGTTCCCCAATGCTGGAAGGGTAGAGTTATGGTTAACGTACCCAGTGGGTTAGGGTAGAGTTATGGTTAGGGTTATGGTTAACCTACCCAGTGGGTTAGGGTAGAGTTATGGTTCTGGTGATGGTTAACCTACCCAGTGGGTTAGGGTAGAGTTATGGTTAGGGTTATGGTTAACCTACCCAGTGGGTTAGGGTAGAGTTATGGTTAGGGTTATGGTTAACCTACCCAGTGGGTTAGGGTAGAGTTATGGTTAGGGTTATGGTTAACCTACCCAGTGGGTTAGGGTAGAGTTATGGTTAGGGTTATGGTTAACCTACCCAGTGGGTTAGGGTAGAGTTATGGTTAGGGTGATGGCTAACCTACCAGTGGGTTAGGGTAGAGTTATGGTTAGGGTTATCCTACCCAGTGGGTTAGGGTAGAGTTATGGTTAGGGTTATGGTTAACCTACCCAGTGGGTTAGGGTAGAGTTATGGTTCGGGTGATGGTTAACATACCCAGTGGGTTAGGGTAGAGTTATGGTTAGGGTTATGGTTAACGTACCCAGTGGGTTAGGGTAGAGTTATGGTTAGGGT
This sequence comes from Salvelinus alpinus, assembly GCF_045679555.1. Classification (NCBI taxonomy): domain Eukaryota; kingdom Metazoa; phylum Chordata; class Actinopteri; order Salmoniformes; family Salmonidae; genus Salvelinus; species Salvelinus alpinus. The sequence goes on from NC_092101.1 coordinate 56,688,835, forward strand.
GATGGTTAACCTACCCAGTGGGTTAGGGTAGAGTTATGGTTAGGGTTATGGTTAACCTACCCAGTGGGTTAGGGTAGAGTTATGGTTAGGGTTAACCTACCCAGTGGGTTAGGGTAGAGTTATGGTTAGGGTTATGGTTAACCTACCCAGTGGGTTAGGGTAGAGTTATGGTTCTGGTGATGGTTAACCTACCCAGTGGGTTAGGGTAGAGTTATGGTTAGGGTGATGGTTAACATACCCAGTGGGTTAGGGTAGAGTTATGGTTCGGGTTATGGTTAACCTACCCAGTGGGTTAGGGTAGAGTTATGGTTCTGGTGATGGTTAACCTACCCAGTGGGTTAGGGTAGAGTTATGGTTCTGGTGATGGTTAACATACCCAGTGGGTTAGGGTAGAGTTATGGTTCTGGTGATGGTTAACATACCCAGTGGGTTAGGGTAGAGTTATGGTTCTGGTGATGGTTAACATACCCAGTGGGTTAGGGTAGAGTTATGGTTCTGGTGATGGTTAACCTACCCAGTGGGTTAGGGTAGAGTTATGGTTCTGGTGATGGTTAACCTACCCAGTGGGTTAGGGTAGAGTTATGGTTCTGGTGATGGTTAACATACCCAGTGGGTTAGGGTAGAGTTATGGTTCTGGTGATGGTTAACCTACCCAGTGGGTTAGGGTAGAGTTATGGTTCTGGTGATGGTTAACATACCCAGTGGGTTAGGGTAGAGTTATGGTTCTGGTGATGGTTAACATACCCAGTGGGTTAGGGTAGAGTTATGGTTCTGGTGATGGTTAACATACCCAGTGGGTTAGGGTAGAGTTATGGTTCTGGTGATGGTTAACCTACCCAGTGGGTTAGGGTAGAGTTATGGTTCTGGTGATGGTTAACATACCCAGTGGGTTAGGGTAGAGTTATGGTTCTGGTGATGGTTAACATACCCAGTGGGTTAGGGTAGAGTTATGGTTCTGGTGATGGTTAACATACCCAGTGGGTTAGGGTAGAGTTATGGTTCTGGTGATGGTTAACCTACCCAGTGGGTTAGGGTAGAGTTATGGTTCTGGTGATGGTTAACATACCCAGTGGGTTAGGGTAGAGTTATGGTTCTGGTGATGGTTAACATACCCAGTGGGTTAGGGTAGAGTTATGGTTCTGGTGATGGTTAACATACCCAGTGGGTTAGGGTAGAGTTATGGTTCTGGTGATGGTTAACATACCCAGTGGGTTAGGGTAGAGTTATGGTTCTGGTGATGGTTAACATACCCAGTGGGTTAGGGTAGAGTTATGGTTCTGGTGATGGTTAACCTACCCAGTGGGTTAGGGTAGAGTTATGGTTCTGGTGATGGTTAACCTACCCAGTGGGTTAGGGTAGAGTTATGGTTCTGGTGATGGTTAACCTACCCAGTGGGTTAGGGTAGAGTTATGGTTCTGGTGATGGTTAACCTACCCAGTGGGTTAGGGTAGAGTTATGGTTCTGGTGATGGTTAACCTACCCAGTGGGTTAGGGTAGAGTTATGGTTCTGGTGATGGTTAACCTACCCAGTGGGTTAGGGTAGAGTTATGGTTCTGGTGATGGTTAACCTACCCAGTGGGTTAGGGTAGAGTTATGGTTCTGGTGATGGTTAACATACCCAGCGGCGGCTGCAGCATGTCCCCATTCTTTTCACAGGTTCCTATAGGCTGGATGTCTGAGGAGTCGACCAGCCTCCAGAAGTCATTGGTGTTGTCACTGCCATCCAGACGAAGACGCAGACGCACACCCGTCATGCCCATCACCGTGGCGATGCACACCGAGGTGGAGTTCCGAGGGTCATGGACTTCCAGCTTCATCCCCACCTTGAAGTCACTGGAGGGAGGGACTCTGGACTGGAGAGACAGAAAACTCACTGCAGAGAGACACTGTACTGTCACTTAACTCATACTGTCTGAAGAAGCTAGGTGGAGCCGGGGTAGATGGACACATACCTGTCTGAAGAAGCTAGGTGGAGCCGGGGTAGATGGACACATACCTGTCTGAAGAAGCTAGGTGGAGCCGGGGTAGATGGACACATACCTGTCTGAAGAAGCTAGGTGGAGCCGGGGTAGATGGACACATACCTGTCTGAAGAAGCTAGGTGGAGCCGGGGTAGATGGACACATACCTGTCTGAAGAAGCTAGGTGGAGCCGGGGTAGATGATGTTTCCTTCAGGTACTCCTCCCAACTGAACGACTCTGAGACAGAAACAAGAAAGGGTTCGTAGTCCCGACAGACCTACATGTATATATTGATGTAACAGGTGTAAAAAATAGACACTGAAAATTACATTTAATAATTCGAAGTTACTTTGCAGTTAGATCAAATGTTATCCTAGGAACAACACGTTCAAACTTTTAAAATAGTAAAAGCTAGGGGTCATCTCTCCTAGGAGTCTAAAGTTACCTTTAGCAGGGGTGGGACCTGGAGGAAGGAGACTTCCTGCTTTCTCCTTCTGATCTGAAAACACAAACACATCAACACTGACCACGCCCGTGTTCATAACTAGGTGGAAAGATGGTATTTACCACATATGACTTGGAAAATCGACTTGAACGGCCCTCCAAGTGGTAATTACTAGTGGGAAACTCGTCTACCATCCCTGAGCCACGACTTCTCCCACATGCTGACCTCCGCTTGCTTGCCATTAGCCAATCTGCGTTTCTCAACGAGTTTAATGCAAGTGAAGTCATCCACCTCGTAAAACTACTTTACAACTGGAAATGATCACCTTCCCACTTGGTTATGAACACAGCATTAGGCCATATGATGCAATCTTCAACCTAGCCTAGCTTTTAGCTATCTAGCTAACGTTAGCTGCTCTGTGTAACTTGCTAGCAAGTTAGAGAAACCCCAAAAAACTAAACATGTTTTATTATCACCTAAAACAATGTCACTCCTGTCTTGAATAAAAAGGTTATATTTTGCAATCTCCCAAAATAAATGTAGTCTGACGAAAGAAGGGTCTACTCCATCTTGCGTTATAAACACTACTCATGTCGGACCAGTAAGACTGCTGGAAAATGAGGTACACCAGAATTCCATCCATTTGTGTACCCGCCGATAGAATATTGAAATGAGAAATACAATGGCATACCAAATAAATAGGCTGCAGTGTACATGCTCATGTTTCCTTACCTCTGACTGAAGTCCTGCCCATGATGGCTCCTGGGTAATGTGGTTATTCTACAAGGCAATGGGAATGACAGGCAGGTGGTCCACCCAGTGTGCAACTATGGCCCTGTAGTACTGACCTGGAACAGAAAAGATTGATCGTATAAGGTAGAAGGCTATAAAATAACAAGGATGTATCCTCTGTAGCAGCAGGTATCCTCTGTAGGAGCAGGTATCCTCTGTAGCAGCAGGTATCCTCTGTAGCAGCAGGTATCCTCTGTAGCAGCAGGTATCCTCTGTAGCAGCAGGTATCCTCTGTAGCAGCAGGTATCCAATAAGGTAGAATTTGTCTGTAGCAGCAGATATCCTATAAGGTAGCAAGTAAGTGGTGGTGAGGGCCCTGGCAGAGTGTTGCCAGGAAAATAACCTCTCCCTCAACAAAACGAAAGAGCTGATTGTGGATTTCAGGAGACAGCCGAGGGAGCACACACCATCCATGGGACCACAGTGGAGAAGGTGAAAAGCTTCAAGTTCCTCATCGTACACAACCACACAGACAGTGTGGTGAAGGAAGCTGGAGAAATTCAGCATGGCCCCTAAGACCCTCATTAACTTTTACAGATGCACCATTGAGAGCATCCTGTCGGGCTGTATCACCACCTGGTACGGCATCTGCACCGCACTCAACCGCAGGGCTCTCTAGACGGTGGTGCGGGCTGCCCAACGCATCACTGGGGGCAAACTACTGCCTGCCCTCCAGTACACCTACAGCACCAATGTCACAGGAAGGCCATAAAGATCATCAAGGACAACAACCACCTGAGCCACGGCCTGTTCACCCCTCTATCATCCAGAAGGCGAGGTCAGTACAGGTGCATCAAAGCTGGGACCGAGAGACCGAAAAACAGCTTCTATCTCAAGGCCATCAGACTGTTAAATAGCAATCACTAGCCGGCCTCCACCCAGTACCCTGCCCTGAACTTAGTCACTGTCACTAGCCGGCCTCCACCCAGTACCCTGCCCTGAACTTAGTCACTGTCACTAGCCGGCTACCACCCAGTACCCTGCCCTGAACTTAGTCACTGTCACTAGCCGGCTACCACCCAGTACCCTGCCCTGAACTTAGTCACTGTCACTAGCCGGCTACCACCCAGTACCCTGCCCTGAACTTAGTCACTGTCACTAGCCAGCTACCACCCAGTACCCTGCCCTGAACTTAGTCACTGTCACTAGCCGGCCTCCACCCAGTACCCTGCCCTGAACTTAGTCACTGTCACTAGCCAGCTACCACCCAGTACCCTGCCCTGAACTTAGTCGCTGTCACTAGCCGGCTACCACCCAGTACCCTGCCCTGAACTTAGTCGCTGTCACTAGCCGGCTACCACCCAGTACCCTGCCCTGAACTTAGTCGCTGTCACTAGCCAGCTACCACCCAGTACCCTGCCCTGAACTTAGTCGCTGTCACTAGCCGGCTACCACCCAGTACCCTGCCCTGAACTTAGTCGCTGTCACTAGCCAGCTACCACCCAGTACCCTGCCCTGAACTTAGTCACTGTCACTAGCCGGCTACCACCCAGTACCCTGCCCTGAACTTAGTCACTGTCACTAGCCGGCTACCACCCAGTACCCTGCCCTGAACTTAGTCACTGTCACTAGCCGGCTACCACCCAGTACCCTGCCCTGAACTTAGTCACTGTCACTAGCCAGCTACCACCCAGTACCCTGCCCTGAACTTAGTCGCTGTCACTAGCCGGCTACCACCCAGTACCCTGCCCTGAACTTAGTCGCTGTCACTAGCCGGCTACCACCCAGTACCCTGCCCTGAACTTAGTCGCTGTCACTAGCCGGCTACCACCCAGTACCCTGCCCTGAACTTAGTCGCTGTCACTAGCCGGCTACCACCCAGTACCCTGCCCTGAACTTAGTCGCTGTCACTAGCCGGCTACCACCCAGTACCCTGCCCTGAACTTAGTCGCTGTCACTAGCCGGCTACCACCCAGTACCCTGCCCTGAACTTAGTCGCTGTCACTAGCCGGCTACCACCCAGTACCCTGCCCTGAACTTAGTCGCTGTCACTAGCCGGCTACCACCCAGTACCCTGCCCTGAACTTAGTCACTGTCACTAGCCGGCTACCACCCAGTACCCTGCCCTGAACTTAGTCACTGTCACTAGCCGGCTACCACCCAGTACCCTGCCCTGAACTTAGTCACTGTCACTAGCCGGCCTCCACCCAGTACCCTGCCCTGAACTTAGTCACTGTCACTAGCCGGCTACCACCCAGTACCCTGCCCTGAACTTAGTCGCTGTCACTAGCCGGCTACCACCCAGTACCCTGCCCTGAACTTAGTCACTGTCACTAGCCGGCCTCCACACAGTACCCTGCCCTGAACTTAGTCGCTGTCACTAGCCAGCTACCACCCAGTACCCTGCCCTGAACTTAGTCACTGTCACTAGCCGGCTACCACCCAGTACCCTGCCCTGAACTTAGTCACTGTCACTAGCCGGCTACCACCCAGTACCCTGCCCTGAACTTAGTCACTGTCACTAGCCGGCTACCACCCAGTACCCTGCCCTGAACTTAGTCACTGTCACTAGCCGGCCTCCACCCAGTACCCTGCCCTGCACCTTAGGCTGCTGCCCTACGTACATAGACATGGAATCACTACACATGCAATAAAGATGTTTACATACTGTTTTACAAATTTCATATGTATATACTGTATTATAGTCAATGCCACTGACATTGCTCATCCTGATATTTATATATTTCTTAATTATTTTACTTTGAGATGCATGTATTGTTGTGACTTTTTAGATACTACTGCACTGTTGGAGCTAGGAACACAAGCGTTTCGCTACACATGCAATAACATCTGCTAAATATGTTTATGTGACAAAATGTAAGGTAGCAGGTATCTTTTTAGTAGCAGGTATCCTATAAGGTCGCAAGTAGATCTTTAGTAGCATGTATTCTATAAGGTAGCAGTAATCCTACAAGGTAGCAGGTATCTCTGTAGTAGCAGGTATCCTAAAAGGTATCATGTATCCTAAAAGGTATCATGTATCCTAAAAGGTAGCATGTATCATACATTTAGTAGCAGGTATCGTATAAGATAGGAGGTATCTTTGAAGTAAAATGTATCCTATAAGGTAGGGCTGGGTGATATGACGATATATATCGTGTGACGATAGACGTTTTTCTATCGTTTCATATTATTCCCTATCATTTATTTAGTTGTGTCGCAAATCACACTCTTTACGGCAATATTGTGTGGAAGGAAATTTGCAACACAAACAAACATGGAGGAGAGTGAATGTGACACAGAGCAAGGAGACACGGAGCTCGTACCTAAAAGCGGGGCTACTTAGGTCGCATGGACGTGGTTTGGGTATGAAATGTCTGACACGGACCAGAAAAAAGTCCTCTGCAAAATAGGCACCAGGCCGGTCCCGGCAGCAGGCCGGTCCCGGCAGCAGGCCGGTCCCGACAAGAGGCTCAAACACCACTAACCTCTTACCACAAGAATCATGTGAAACAGTACGGGGAGAGTCTACGGATGGATCCCCAAAAAGTACAGTCGAGTGCTCAAAACAAACCCCCAACTCAGACGTTGCAAGAGGCTTTTGCTCGCGGCACACCATATGGCAAAGAATCACGAAGATGGAAGGAGATAACAGCTGCTGTTACAACTTACATCTGCAAAGACAGCATTGCCTTTAAATTGTTAACTTTGGTCAAACTTTTCAGGTAACCTTCCACAAGCTTCCCACAATAGGTTGGGTGAATTTTGGCCCATTCCTCCTAACAGAGCTGGTGTAACTGAGTCAGGTTTGTAGGCCTCCTTGCTCGCACACGCTTTTTCAGTTCTGCCCACACGTTTTCTATGGGATTGAGGTCAGGGCTTTGTGATAGCCACTCCAATACCTTGACTTTGTTGTCCTTAAGCCATTTTGCCACAACTTTGGAAGTATGCTTGGGGTCATTGTCCATTTGGAAGACCCATTTGCGACCAAGCTTTAACTTCCTGACTGATGTCTTGAGATGTTGCTTCAATATATCCACATAGCTTTCCTGCCTCATGATGCCATCTATTTTGTGAAGTGCACCAGTCCCTCCTGCAGCAAAGCCCCCTCACAACATGATGCTGCCACCCCCGTGCTTCACGGTTGGGATGGAGTTCTTCGGCTTGCCAGCCTCCCCCTTTTTCCTCCAAACATAACGACGGTCATTATGGCCAAACAGTTCTATTTTTGTTTCATCAGACCAGAAGACATTTCTCCAGAACGTATGATCTTTGTCCCCATGTGCAGTTGCAAACCGTAGTCTGGCTTTTTTATGGCGGCTTTGGAGCAGTGGCTTCTTCCTTGCCGAGCATACCTGAGCGGTATGACGGCTGTGTGCTCCCATGGTGTTTATACTTGCGTACTATTGTTTGTACAGATGAATGTGGTACCTTCATGCATTTGGAAATTTCTCCCAAGGATGAACCAGACTTGTGGAGGTCTACAAATTTTTTTCTGAGGTCTTGGATGATTTCTTTAGATTTTCCCATGATGTCAAGCAAAGAGGCACTGAGTTTGAAGGTAGGCCTTGAAATACATCCATAGGTACACATCCAATTGACTCAAATGATGTCAATTAGCCTATCAGAAGCTTCTAAAGCCATGACATAATTTTCTGGAATTTTCAAAGCTGTTTAGAAGCACAGTCAACTTAGTGTATGTACACTTCTGACCCAATGGAATTGTGATACAGTGAATTATAAATGAAATAATCTGTCTGTAAACAATTGCTGGAAAAATTACTTGTGTCATGCATAAAGTAGATGTCCTAATCGACTTGCCAAAACTATAGTTTGTTAACAAGAAATTTGTGGAGTGGTTGAAAAACATGTTTTCATGACTCCAACCTAAGTGTATGTTAACTTCCGACTTCAACTGTATATATTTTAAACCTATATTTATTTTGTTTGCAACTATAGTTGAAGTATTTTCTATTTACCTCTTTCGATTTTATACATTATTTTATATTTTGTTACAGGCTTAATTGAAAATTTTCACAAAGGTTCTAAATAAAATGAGAACTTATCAAATATGAGTAAGAACCTTTAATTTTACATGTGGTCATTTTATATCAACTATTGATTCATTGAATTCACAGAAAATGTACTATATCGTGATGTGTATCGTTATATGAAATGACCTATATCGGGATATGTATCGTTATCGGGATATGAAATTACCTATATTATGATATGTATCGTTATCGGGATATGAAATGACCTATATCGGGATTTGAGATTTTGGCCATATCGCCCAGCCTTACTATAAGGTAGAAGACATCCTATAAGGTAGCAGGTACTCCTGTAGTAGCAGGTATCCCTGTAGTAGTGGGTACCCTATAAGGTAACAGGTACTCCTGTAGTAGCAGGTATCCCTGTAGTAGCAGGTATCCCTGTAGTAGTGGGTACCCTATAAGGTAACAGGTATCCCTGTAGTAGTGGGTACCCTATAAGGTAACAGGTACTCCTGTAGTAGCAGGTATCCCTGTAGTAGCAGGTATCCCTGTAGTAGTGGGTACCCTATAAGGTAACAGGTATCCCTGTAGTAGCAGGTACTCCTGAAGTAGCAGGTATTCTATGAGGTAGCAGGTAGGATTGTCACAGGAAGGCCAAAAAGATCATCAAAGACAACAACCACCCGAGCCACGGCCTGTTCACCCCACTACCATCCAGAAGGTGAGGTCAGTACAGGTGCATCAAAGCTGGGACCGAGACACTGAAAAAGAGCTTCTATCTCAAGGCCATCAGACTGCTAAACAGCCATCACTAACTCAGAGAGGCTGCTGCCTACATAGAGACTCATATCACTGGCCACTTTCATAAATGGATCAGTCACTTTAAACAATTACATTTTAATAATGTTAACATATCTTACATTACTCATCTCATATGTATATACAGTATTTTATACCATCTATTGTATCTTGCTTATATCGGTCGGTAATTGCTCATCCATATATTTATATGTACATATTCTTAATCCATCCCTTTAGATTTGTGTGTATTAGGTAGTTGTTGGGGAATTGTTAGATATTAGTGCACTGTCGGGAACTAGAAGGATAAGCATTTTGCTACACTCGCATTAACATCTGCTAACCATGTGTATGTGACCAATAAAATTTGATTTGACAACAAACCATATCATCGTGTGACTCCAAGCTTACTTCCATATGATGTTTTTTATATCAATATTTGCACATAAAGACGTTTCCACCGTCATTTCTCGCATACTTCATTTTACAGACTCAAAAAGATCCCACCATGTCAAACGAAAAATTCTGTCAGCATTTATAAAATGTATATTTTTTATACAGCATGACTCGCAAGAAAACTGGATGGAAACATTCTTACTGACGTTTTTTTTCAACCAGGTTTTGCCCGTGGGAAGGGGGGTGCTGGCTGTAAACTGGGTATATCCTAAACCAGAATCTGGTTTTACATGAGGCGTTGACAGTGGTGGAAAAAGTACTCAAGTGCCATACTTGAGTAAAAGTAAAAACATAACTTAATAGAAAATGACTCAAGTAAAAGTCATCCAGTAAAATAGTACTTGAGTAAAAATCTAGAAGTATTTGGTTTTAAATGTATTTAAGTATCAAAAATAAAAGTATAATCATTTCAAATTCCTTATATTAAGCAAACCAGGCAGCACCATTTATTTTTTTATTTTTTTTTATTTACTGATAGCCAATAAATAACACTCAGACATCATTTTCAAAATAAGCATTTGTGTTTAGTGAGTCTGTCAGATCAGAAGCAATATAGATGCGAATGATGTTCTCTTGATAAGTGCATGAATTGGACCATCTTCTTGTCCGGTTAAGCATTCATAATGTAACTAGTACTTTTGGGTGTCAGGGAAAATGTATGGAGTAAAAAGTACATTATTTTCTTTAGGAATGTAGTGAAGTAAAAGTAGTCAAAAATATAAATAGTAAAGATACCCCAAAAAACTACTTAAGTTGTACTTCAAATAATGTTTTACTTAAGTACTTTACACCACTTGTTATTCTTATTGTGTTACTTTTTATTTTATTCTAAATTGGTAAATATGTTCTTCTGCTTGAACTGCACTGTTGGTTAAGGGCTTGTAAGTTAGCATTTCACGGTAAAGTCTACACTTATTGTATTCGGCGCATGTGACAAATAAAGTTTGATTTGATTTCATTTGGCAATTCTCCTTTAAATCCAGGAAGCAGCGACTCAACTTACTTTTCACCAGCATTGTAATGTCAAAATAGGTTCGTTACTCACCAAATACGGAGTTTAGATTAGCAACTGTCGTCATTTGCTGCCATCACAGCCGGTATGTACTAACAAAAAATGTCTAAAAATGTTTACAGGTCCCTCATTTCTACCATGCACACGTCGGAATGCATTGGATGTGCCATTTTCCCGGTTATTTAAAATTGTATTATACTTTTTGGGAAGTACACACCGGCCGTGACGGCAGTAAATGACGATAGTTGCTAATCGAAACTCCATATTTGGTGAGTAACGAACGTATGTTGACATTGAAATGCTGGTGAATAGTAAGTTTTTAATGGCTGCTTCCTGGGCTTAAAGGAGAATCGCCATATCAAAGTCTCCTGTAAGGCCATAACCTGGTTCAGGTGTAGTTACCCCACTTCGGTTCTTGAGAGCTAACGTTAGTAGCTAGCAAAACAAATGAGTTAGCTAAAGCTAGCTTGCTACATCATCACTGGCGTTGTCTGAAGTTAGTTATCCAGTCAGGTGTGAACTGGTGCTAGGCCAATGTAGATGGTGAGATGGCTAGCTAGATATATAAATACATTATTAATTCTACCGAGAGTACTGGACAAACATACGTTGTTAGCTCGCTAGCTAATGTCCCTAGCACCAGCCTGCAAGTGTTAGCTTACTAGCGAGCGACCTTTTAGTTAATCAACATTTTTTCGATTCACGACTAATTTAATTAAAATCTTCAAACCGTGGTGGTTTATGTTGTTTGGAATGAGAAGAAATAACTTACCAGGGCAGCTTTTTAACGAAATTGATCAGATCCCAACACTTTTCTCTAGCAGTCGTCAGCCGCCATATTTCGTAGTTGAGTCAGTGCGCATGATCATGAGCCATCACAACCTGTGGTGTAATCATTAGTCCAAACAGTTGCAAAACGAAACTTTCTATTATATAAATTCAGGTAAATCCTTCCCGTTTCGCTCTGTTTGCTTCCGCTTAAGAAACGTTTTGCTACAGCCCCATGGGTGTATTCATTACACCGATTCCGTTTCGTCATTGCTTAACGTTTTGAATGACAATTTGGTCTAGGTCCTTCCCCGTTTAATTCCATTTTCTTCGTTTGGTTCTTAAACGGTAAACGGTTTCCTTTGCAATACGTAATACACCACAGTACTGTACCAAAGACAGTAGTATGAAAATATGCACAAACTAATGATGTTCGGTTTGATACTGGAACGCTGAGGCATGTGTCGACATCGAATTATGGGCAATGTCAGGTCCGTCTGTTGTGGGCGCAATTTCGTCCAAAAAGAGTCGTTCCAAATTGGGCTGTGTTTAGTACGTCCGTTTTGGTTCAAATTTAGCCAAAGATCAGCCTGACCGCGAGCTTGCTCTACTGTACTCATTGAAAACATGAGATCCACGAAAATAATCATATATAGCATAGCCTATTTTGATTCAATTATGGAGCTTCATGGAAATATCCACAATAAAATATTAATAAAATGTTGTTTTTCGACAAATTTAGCTTGTCAAGTTGTCAGCTGTTCTGACATAAGGCACAATATGACTGAACATGGGTGCCTGTAAATTTATGGGTGCACAATTGAACAACTGAATTTATAACAATTTCAATTCTATATTTTAACCACCACTTTTTTGTCACCTTTATTTAACCAGGTAGGCTAGTTGAGAACAAGTTCTCATTTACAACTGCGACCTGGCCAAGATAAAGCAAAGCAGTGCGACACAAACAACAACACAGAGTTACACATGGAATAAACAAACATACAGTCAATAAAAAAATAAAAAATCTATATACTGTGTGTGCAAATGTAGTAAGATTAGGGAGGTAAGGCAATAAATAGGCCATAGATGTGAAATAATTACAATTTAGCAGTTAAACACTGGAGTGGTAGATGTGCAGAAGATGATGATGTGCAAGTAGAGATACTGGGGTGCAAAGGAGAAGAAGAAAAATAACAATATGGGGATGTGGTAGTTGGGTGGGATATTTACAGATGGGCTATGTACAGGTGCAGTGATCTGTGAGCTGCTCTGACAGCTGGTGCTTAAAGTTAGTGAGGGAGATATGAGTCTCCAGCTTCAGTGATTTTTGCATTTCGTTCCAGTCATTGGCAGCAGAGAACTGGAAGGAAAGGTGGCCAAAGGAGGAGTTGGCTTTGGGGATGACCAGTGAAATATACCTGCTGGAGCGTGTGTTATGCACGGGTGCTGCTATGGTGACCAGTAAGCTGAGATAAGGCTGGGCTTTACCTAGCAAAGACTTATAGATGACCTGGAGCCAGTGCGTTTGGCGACGAATATGAAGCGAGGGCCAGCCAACGAGAGCATACAGGTCGCAGTGGTGGGTACTATATGGGGCTTTGGTGACAAAACGGATGGCACTGTGATAGACTGCATCCAATTTGTTGAGTAGAGTGTTGGAGGCTATTTTGTAAATGACATTGCTGAAGTCAAGGATCGGTAGGATAGTCAGTTTTACCAGGGTATGTTTGGCAGCATGAGTGAAGGATGCTTTGTTGCAAAATAGGAAGCCGATTCTAGATTTAATTTTGGATTGGAGATACTTTAATGTGAGTCTGGAAGGAGAGTTAACAGTCTAACCAGACACCTAGGTATTTGTAGTTGTCCACATATTCAGAACCGTCCAGAGTAGAGGTCGACCGATTATGATTTTTCAACGCCGATACCGATTATTGGAGGACCAAAAAAGCAGATGCCGATTTTTATTTATTTATTTGTAATAATGACAATTACAACAATACTGAATGAACACTTATTTTAACTTAATATAATACATCAATAAAATCAATTTAGCCTCATAAATAATGAAACATGTTCAATTTGGTTTAAATAATGCAAAAACAAAGTGTTGGAGAAGTAAAAGTGCAATATGTGCCATGTAAGAATGCTAACGTTTGAGTTCCTTGCTCAGAACATGAGAACATATGAAAGTTGGTGGTTCCTTTTAACATGAGTCTTCAATATTCCCAGGTAAGATGTTTTAGGTTGTAGTTAATATAGTATTTATAAGACTATTTCTCTCTATACCATTTGTATTTCATATACCTTTGACTATTGGATGTTCTTATAGGCACTATAGTATTGCAAGTGTAACAGTATAGCTTCCGTCCCTCTCCTCGCCCCTACCTGGGCTCGAACCAGGAACACATCAACAACAGCCACACTCGAAGCAGCGTTACCCATCGCTCCACAAAAGCCGCGGAATAACTACTCCAAGTCTCAGAGCGAGTGACATTTGAAACGCTATTAGCGCACACCCAGCTAACTAGCTAGCCATTTCTCATCGGTTACACCAGCCATTAGGCTGATAGGCTTGAAGTCATAAACAGCGCTTTGCTTGCGAAGAGCTGCTGGCAAAACGCACGAAAGTGCTGTTTGAATGAATGCTTACGAGCCTGCTGGTGCCCACCATCGCTCAGTCAGAATGCTCTATCAAATCATAGACTTAATTATAACATAATAACACACAGAAATACGAGCCTTTGGTCATTAATATGGTCGAATCCGGAAACTATCATCTCGAAAACAAAACATTTATTATTTCAGTGAAATACGGAACCGTTCCGTATTTTATCTAACGGGTGGCATCCTTAAGTCTAAATATTATTCTTACATTGCACAACCTTCAATGTTATGTCATAATTACGTAAAATTCTGGCAAATTAGTTCGCAATGAGCCAGGCTGCCCAAACTGTTGCATATACCCTGACTCTGCGTGCAATGAACGCAAGAGAAATGACACAATTTCACCTGGTTAATATTGCCTGCTATCCTGGATTTATTTTAGCTAAATATGCAGGTTTAAAAATATATACTTCCGTGCATTGATTTTAAGAAAGGCATTGGTGTTTATGGTTAGGTACAGTCGTCCAACGATTGTGCTTTTTTCGCAAATGCGCTTTTGTTAAATCATCCCCCAGCATTGCATCGATTATATGCAACGCGGGACACGCTAGATAAACTAGTAATATCATCAACCATGTGTAGTTATAACTAGTGATTATGATTGATTGTTTTTTATAAGATAAGTTTAATGCTAGCTAGCAACTTACCTTGGCTTCTACTGCATTCGCGTAACAGGCGGGCTCCTCGGAGTGCAATGAGAGGCAGGTGGTTAGAGCGTTGGACTAGTTAACTTTAAGGTTGCAAGATTGGATCCCCCGAGCTGACAAGGTGAAAATATGTCGTTCTGCCCCTGAACAAGGCAGTTAACCCACCGTTCATAGGCCGTCATTGAAAATAAGAATGTGTTCTTAACTGACTTGCCTAGTTAAATAAAGGTATTTTAAAAATAAAATAAATAAATTTAAAAATCGGCGCCCAAAAATACCGATTTCCGATTGTTATGAGAACTTGAAATCGGCCCTAATTAATCGGCCATTCCGATTAATCGGTCGACCTCTAGTCCAGAGTAGTGATGATAGATGCTAACAGTTGAGCAAGCCATTCGCACCATTTGCTCCTCTCGCGGCCACACAGCAACGACTTTCAAAAAGTTGAGGACAAGAGAGGTTGAGGACTGTAAGTACACATTTTTGTCCGAATAATTTAATAAGCATTTTGTAATCTGTTTGTTTCATTGAACCTTTATTTAACTAGGCACTTCAGTTAAGAACACATTCTTACTTACAATGACGGTGTCATGACGCTGGCCTTGGGGGTAGGTTTATGACAGTCATAAATACCTCTCCCCCCTTTTTTTCCTCTCTACCCTACTGATGTGACTATTGAAAATCCCTTGGTTAACATAGAGATTCTGGGAACATCAGAAGGTGGGGGGAAATTAACTATATTTTGGTAATCCAACCAGTTGAACATATGCGTTGGTACTTAATGTATATGATGTCAGTTCGGTTGTCATCTGAGACATTCTCATCAATGATAGGATGACATAAACGGTACAGTAGAAAGTCTACACATTATAGTTATCAGATTCACATGGAATTGTTGTGCAATTTAAATGTTTGAATATGAAATTATTTGTGAGGGGATGAAATGTGATTTTAGCTTCTAAAATGTGAGAATTGGGTTTTCAAGAATGAATTAGGCCCGACTCAGTGGCCCGCCCACGTGAAGAGACATTGGTTATAAACTATGAAACACACCCTCCTCTCCCTTCCTATATAAAGCCTTGACGACAATATAACTTCCTGTTCCGGGAACATTAAGGCGACGAAATCTGATGGCTGAATGGTAAAGAACATCTAGCCTCTCGAGAGCACCCTTACCTGCAGATCTATAAATTATGTCTCCGTAATCTAGCATGGGTAGGATGGTCATGTGAATCATCTGTTCAGGTCGCAAACTAGTATTTTCTCTAAACTTTTCTCAAGAATGCAGAAGCTAGCTAGCTAACGTTACAAAACGGACAGAAGTGGACAGCTAAATATCTTTAGCTAGCTACAAGGCGGGAAAGCATAGGTAACTGATTGAGAGGGGTCCAGCTGCAACATCGTCCCTCAGAGCAGTCATCCCTCAGAGTCTTTATGCAGGTCATCTCTCAGGAAAAGTGGGCGTTTTGAAAGGAACCATAAAAGGAGAAGTGGGGGTTTAGAAAGGTGTCAGTCAAGACGTTGTTTGGGTTATCGGACATTAGGTCTGCAGAGATGACAGTAAGGAATTTCAGTTATGCAAAAAAATGTCTATTTATTCACTGAGAGCTGCGTCTTTGAACGTTACCTACCGATAGCCATTAATGTAACGTTAAGTTTTTCATACATGTAAATGCTAGCTAACGATAGCTACCTTTACTCATAAAAAAAAATATTCATTTTACAATATATTATGTATTATTGAATATTTGAAATAATAATTAAAATAACAAATCATGGCTCTTCTAGTAGTTATGGAATTGCAGCGCTTCTAGTGTTGACTCCTTTGTAAACCCCCACTTCTCTTTATATGGTTCCTTTATTAAACTTTTCCTGAGAGATGAGATGACCTATCAGTATGTGGTAGCATAGAGACCCTGAAGGATAACTGCTCTGAGAGATGGAGTCGCAGCTGGACCCTATTGAACTGATTTGATAACTAACTTGCAGTCGGGGTTGACTATCTAACTAGGTGTGAGGTGTGTCCAAACTTTTGACTGGCAATGTATATGTTTTTATTTATAAAAAAAAATTTACCTCGTTTTTCTCCCCAATTTCGGGATATCCAATTGTGATCCAATTACAATCTTGTCTCACCGCTGCCACTCCCCAATTGGCTCGGGAAAGGCGAAGGTCAAGTCATGCGTACTCTGAAACATGACCCGTCAAGCCGCGCTGCTTCTTAACACCCGCTCGCTTAACCCAGAAGCCAGCTGTTGGAGGAAACACTGTCCAACTGACGACCACAGTGAACTTGCAGGCGCCCGGACCGCCACGAGGAGTCGGTAGAGTGCGATGAGTCAAGTAAAGCCCCCCGGCCAAACCCTCCCCTAAACCAATTGTGCGCCGCCCTATGGGACTCCCTGTCAGGCCCTGATCTGTTTCACCTGTCCTTGTGATTGTCTCCACCCCCCTCCCAGGTGTCGCCCATCTTTCCCATTATCCCCACTTCGTCTTGTTTGTCAAGTCAACCAGCGTTTTTCTCAGTTCCTGCTTTTCCTCAGTCTCTCTTTTTCTCGTCCTCCTGGTTTTGACCCTTGCCTGTCCGGACTCTGCGACCGCCTGCTTGAACACTCTGCCTGACCCTGAGCCTGCCTGCCGTCCTGTACCATTGCCCCACTACTCTGGATTATCGACCCCTGCCTGCCTTGATCTGTCGTTTACCTGCCCCTGTTGCTGTAATAAACATTGTTACTTCAACACAGTCTGCACTTGGGTCTTACCTGAAACGTTATACTCCCGGTCACGGCCGGTTATGACACAGCCTGGGATCGAACCCCAGGTTGTAGTGAAACCGAAACACTGTGATGCGTCACTCGGAAGGCCCCTAAAGTTTTATATTTAATTCAAATCATTACAACTAAAATGGCGCCGACAGACCATGGCATCTCCAAAGCAACTCTGCAGTAATTTGTTTTTTTGTGTTATTTCTTACATCATTAGCCCAGAACATTTGTTGTGTTATCCAAAAGTTATTTCTGGCTGTATGTAATGTCAGAGCGGCGGTAACTCACCAGCATTACAACCAGGAATACGACTTAACAAATTGGATCCTTTGTTCGTACCCCCCAAGGCAATTGAACTTATCCCAGAGGCTGCTTCAAGTCGCTGCCGGCGGAGTAGAGTTATTCGGAGTGGACTTCTAGTCCGACTCAGGAGGTGGTCACACCATCCACCGCTTCCGAGTATATTACTTGCTAATGTTCAGTCTCTGGACAATAAAGTAGCCGAGCTCAGGGCGAGGATCTCCTTCCAGAGAGACATCAGGGACTGTAACATACTCTGTTTCACAGAATCATGGCTCTCTCTGGATATATTGTCCCCGTCCATACAGCCAGCTGGGTTCTCAGTACATCGCGCAAACAGGAATAAAGAACTCTCCAGGAAGAAGAAGAAAGGCTGAGGTGTATGCTTCATGATTAACTACACATGATGTGAATGTGATGACATACAGAAACTCAAGTCCTTTTGTTCACCAGACCTAGAATACCTCACAATCAAATGCAGACCGTATTACCTCCCCATCATTTTGGGGGGGTTATAGTCACAGCCATGTATATTCCCTCTCAAGCCGATACCACGACGGCCCTCAAGGAACTACACTGGGCTTTATGCAAACTGGAAACCACATAGCCTGAGGCCACATTTATTGTAGCTGGGGATTTTACCAAAGCAAATTTGAGGAAAACGCTATAGAAGTTCAACACATTGACTGTAGTGCTCGCTTAGGAAAAACACTAGATCACTGCTACTCGCCTTTTTTTAGAAATGCGTACAAGGCCCTCCCTGCCGTCCCTTTGGTAAATCAGATCACGACTCCATTTTGCTCCTCCCTTCCTATAGGCAGAAACTCAAACAGGAAGTACCCGTGCTAAGGTCTATTCAATGCTGGTCTGACCTATCGGAATCAATGCTTCAAGATTGTTTTGATCACATGGACTGGAATATGTTTCCGGGTAGCCTCTGAGAGTAACATTGACGCTTACACGGACACGGTGACTGAGTTCATCAGGAAGTGTATAGGGGATGTTCCCACAGTGACTACAATGGCAAGAAAAAGTATGTGAACTCTTTAGAATTACATGGATTTCTGCCTTAAATTGGTCATAAAATTTGATCTGATCTTCATCTAATTCACAACAATAGACCAACACAGTCTGCTTAAACTAATAACACACAAACAATTATACGTTTTCATGTCTTTATTGAACACACTGTGTAAACATTTGTAGTGCAGTTTGGAAAAAGTATACTTTGGCAGCAATAACCTCAACCAAACATTTTCTGTAGTTGCGGATCAGACCTACACAACGGTCAGGAGGAATTTTGGACCATTCATCTTTACAAAACTGTTTCAGTTCAGCAATATTCTTAGAATGTCTGGTGTGAATCGCTCTCGTGGTCATGCCACAGCATCTCAATCGGGTTGAGGTCAGGACTCAGACTGGGCCACTCCAGAAGGTGTATTTTCTTCTGTTGAAGCCATTCTGTTGTGGATTTACTCATGTATTTTGGGTCGTTGTCCTGTTGCATCACCTAACTTCTGTTGGCGGACAGATAGCCTAACATTCTCCTGCAAATTGTCTTGATAAACTTGGGAATTCATTTTTCCGTCAATGACAGCAAGCTGTCCAGGCCCTGAGGCAACAAAGCATGATGCTCCCTCCACCATACTTTACAGATGGGATGAGGTTTTGATGTTGGTGTGCTGTGCCTTTTTTTTCTCCACACATAGTGTTGTGTGTTCCTTCCAAAGAACTAAAATGTTGTTTAATCTTTCCACAGAATATTTTGCCAGAAGCGCTGTGGAACATCCACATGCTCTTTTGTGAACTTGAGTTTTTTTTATAGGGCAGGGCAGCTCTAACCAACATCTCCAATCTCGTTTCATTGATTGGATTCCAGGTTAAAATGTAACGTTGAGATTGGTGTTTTGCGGGTACTATTTAATGAAGCTGCCAGTTGAGGACTTGTGAAGCATCTGTTTCTCAAACTAGACACTCTAATGTACTTGTCCTTTTGCTCAGTTGTGCACCGGGGCCTCCCACTCCTCTTTCTATTCTGGTTAGAGACAGTTTGCGCTGTTCTGTGAAGGGAGTAGTACACAGCGTTGTACCAGATTTTCAGTTTCTTGGCAATTTCTCGAATGGAATAGCCTTCATTTCTCAGAACAAGAATAGACTGACGAGTTTCAGAAGGAAGGTCTTTGTTTCTGGCCATTTTGAGCCTGTAATCGAACCCACAAATGCTGATGCAAATGCTGATGATCCACTTGTTTCCAGGCTATGAACATCCGGCGCCGAAACGAGATGGCCGCCTCGCTTCGCGTTCCTTGGAAAATATGCAGTATTTTGTTTTTTTATGTGTTATTTCTTACATCGGTACCCCAGGTAATCTTAGGTTTCATTACATACAGTCGGGAGGAACTACTGAATATACGATTAACGTCAACTCATCATCGTTCCTACCAGGAATATGACTTTCCCGAAACGGATCCAGTGTTTTGCCTTCCACCCAATACAATGGATCTGATCCCAGCCGGCGACCCTGTGCGACGCCGTAAAAGGGGAAAACGAGGCGGTCTCCTGGCCAGGCTTCGGAGACGGGCACATCGCACTCCACTCCCTAGCATACTACTCGCCAATGTCCAGTCTCTTGACAATAAGGTTGATGAAATCCGAGCACGGGTAGCATTCCAGAGAGACATCAGGGATTGCAACGTGCTCTGCTTCACGGAAACATGGCTAACTCAAGAGACGCTAACGGAGTCGGTGCAGCCAGCTGGTTTCTTCATGCATCGCGCCGACAGAAACAAACATCTTTCTGGTAAGAAGAGGGGCGGGGGGGTATGCCTTATGATTAACGAGACGTGGTGTGATCATCATAACAACACACAGGAACTCAAGTCATTCTGTTCACCTGATCTAGAACTCCTCACAATCAAATGTCGACCGCATTATCTACCAAGGGAATTCTCTTCGGTCATAATCACAGCCGTATATATTCCCCCCCAAGCAGACACATCGATGGCCCTGAACGAACTTTATCTGACTCTTTGTAAACTGGAAACCACACACCCTGAGGCTGCATTCATCGTAGCTGGGGATTTTAACAAGGCTAATCTAAAAACAAAACTCCCTAAATTCTATCAGCATATCGATTGTGCTACCAGGGCTGGAAAAACCCTAGATCATTGTTATACTAATTTCCGCGACGCATATAAGGCCCTCCCCCGCCCCCCTTTCGGAAAAGCTGACCACGACTCCATTTTTTTGATTCCAGCCTACAAACAGAAACTAAAACAACAAGCTCCCGCGCTCAGGTCTGTTCAACGCTGGTCCGACCAATCTGATTCCACGCTTCAAGACTGCTTCGATCACGCGGATTGGAATATGTTCCGCATTGCGTCCAACAACAATATTGACGAATATGCTGATTCGGTGAGCGAGTTCATTAGGAAGTGCATTGACGATGTCGTACCCACAGCAACGATTAAAACATTCCCAAACCAGAAACCGTGGATTGACGGCAGCATTCGCGTGAAACTGAAAGCGCGAACCACTGCTTTTAACCAGGGCAAGGTGACCGGAAGCATGACCGAATACAAACAGTGTAGCTATTCTCTCCGCAAGGCAATCAAACAGGCTAAGTCCCAGTACAGAGACAAAATCGAGTCGCAATTCAACAGCTCAGACACAAGAGGTATGTGGCAGGGTCTACAGTCAATCACGGATTACAAAAAGAAAACCAGCCCCGTCTCGGACCAGGATGTCTTGCTCCCAGACAGGCTAAACAACTTTTTTGCCCGCTTTGAGGACAATACAGTGCCACTGACACGGCCCCCTACCAAAACCTGCGGGCTCTCCTTCACTGCAGCCGAGGTGAGTAAAACATTTAAACGTGTTAACCCTCGCAAGGCTGCAGGCCCAGACGGCATTCCCAGCCGCGTCCTCAGAGCATGCGCAGACCAGCTGGCTGGTGTGTTTACGGACATATTCAATCAATCCTTATCCCAGTCTGCTGTTCCCACATGCTTCAAGAGGGCCACCATTGTTCCTGTTCCCAAGAAAGCTAAGGTAACTGAGCTAAACGACTACCGCCCCGTAGCACTCACTTCCGTCATCATGAAGTGCTTTGAGAGACTAGTCAAGGACCATATCACCTCCACCCTACCGGACACCCTAGACCCACTCCAATTTGCTTACCGACCCAATAGGTCCACAGACGACGCAATCGCAACCACACTGCACACTGCCCTAACCCATCTGGACAAGAGGAATACCCATGTGAGAATGCTGTTCATCGATTACAGCTCAGCATTTAACACCATAGTACCCTCCAAACTCGTCATCAAGCTCGAGACCCTGGGTCTCGACCCCGCCCTGTGCAACTGGGTCCTGGACTTCCTGACGGGCCGCCCCCAGGTGGTGAGGGTAGGTAACAACATCTCCACCCCGCTGATCCTCAACACTGGGGCCCCACAAGGGTGCGTTCTGAGCCCTCTCCTGTACTCCCTGTTCACCCACGACTGCGTGGCCATGCACGCCTCCAACTCAATCATCAAGTTTGCGGATGACACTACAGTGGTAGGCTTGATTACCAACAACGACGAGACGGCCTACAGGGAGGAGGTGAGGGCCCTCGGAGTGTGGTGTCAGGAAAATAACCTCACACTCAACGTCAACAAAACAAAGGAGATGATTGTGGACTTCAGGAAACAGCAGAGGGAGCACCCCCCTATCCACATCGACGGGTCAGTAGTGGAGAAGGTGGAAAGTTTTAAGTTCCTCGGTGTACACATCACGGACAAACTGAATTGGTCCACCCACACAGACAGCGTCGTGAAGAAGGCGCAGCAGCGCCTCTTCAACCTCAGGAGGCTGAAGAAATTCGGCTTGTCACCAAAAGCACTCACAAACTTCTACAGATGCACAATCGAGAGCATCCTGTCGGGCTGTATCACCGCCTGGTACGGCAACTGCTCCGCCCACAACCGTAAGGCTCTCCAGAGGGTAGTGAGGTCTGCAGAACGCACCACCGGGGGCAAACTACCTGCCCTCCAGGACACCTACACCACCCGATGTCACAGGAAGGCCATAAAGATCATCAAGGACAACAACCACCCAAGCCACTGCCTGTTCACCCCGCTATCATCCAGAAGGCGAGGTCAGTACAGGTGCATCAAAGCAGGGACCGAGAGACTGAAAAACAGCTTCTATCTCAAGGCCATCAGACTGTTAAACAGCCACCACTAACATTTAGCGGCCGCTGCCAACATACTGACTCAACTCCAGCCACTTTAAAAATGGGAATTGATGGAAATTATGTAAAAATGTACCACTAGCCACTTTAAACAATGCCACTTAATATAATGTTTACATACCCTACATTACCCATCTCATATGTATATACTGTACTCTATATCATCTACTGCATCTTGCCATCTTTATGTAATACATGTACCACTAGCCACTTTAAACTATGCCACTTTATGTTTACATACCCTACAGTACTCATCTCATATGTATATACCGTACTCTATACCATCTACTGCATCTTGCCTATGCCGTTCTGTACCACCACTCATTCATATATCTTTATGTACATATTCTTTATCCCTTTACACTTGTGTGTGTATAAGGTAGTAGTTGTGGAATTGTTAGGTTAGATTACTTGTTGGTTATTACTGCATTGTCGGAACTAGAAGCACAAGCATTTCGCTACACTCGCATTAACATCTGCTAACCATGTGTATGTGACTAATAAAATTTGATTTGATTTGATTTGATGCTCCAGATACTCAACTAGTCTAAAGAAGGCCAGTTTTATTGCTTCATTAATCAGAACAACAGTTTTCAGCTGTGCTAACATAATTGCAAAAGGGTTTTCTAATGATCAATTAGCCTTTTTAAAATGATAAACTTGGATTAGCTAACACAACGTGCCATTGGAACATGTCATGGAAATATTAGGTCAATCATATTTCACAAATACCGGAGCCTGTGAGTTCAAATAGACTTTTGATTACTTCATAACAAAATCCGAGCTGGTTCATGAATACAACTGCCTTCCAGTCTTGACACACACGTTTTATACATTTGTCTTTTTACGTCACACTCATAGTAACTCCTCTTAATGGCTCATCCACTCTGGCATTTAGCCATATTGCCTTCATATTAGGGCATGGAACCCGTAGAGCCACAGAAATAGACAAAAATAGACCTGCACTCGCCTTAAGCTAGCTTCATGCATGTAGAACCATAGTAACAGACCTTGGCACTTTACAGAAATAACCATACATGTCATCCTGCTAACTCCTCTGAAAGGGACACCCCTGTTCTGGAAAAGACCCAAGAGGTGTAACCATAGCAACAGTACATAGTTGGCCATAACACAGTTACAGGAATAACCAGTTGTGTCCAACCCCCAGACAGGTGCATGTCTAATGGTGTCTAATGACCCAGAGCACATATAGAGTGCACTTGTCTTGCTGGTTCCTTCTGAAATAAATAATTGCCACATATGTACTGAAAAATTCACAATATATACAGGAGTGATGGTTGCTGATAATGGGCCTCTGTACGCCTATGTAGATATTCCATAAAAAATCAGGGTGGAGATGGAGATGTTCTCTCCTACTTTCACCACCTGGGGGGGCGGCCCGTCAGGAAGTCCAGGACCCAATTGCACAGGGCGGGGTTGAGACCGAGGGCCTCAAGCTTAATGATGAGCTTGGAGGGTACTATGGTGTTGAATGCTGAGCTATAGTCAATGAACTGCATTCTTACAAAGGTATTCCTCTTGTCCAGATGGGATAAGGCAGTGTGATGGTGATTGCATAGTCTGTAAACCTATTGGGGCGGCCAGCAAATGGAAGTGGGTCTAGGGTGACAGGTAAGGTGGAGGTTATATGATCCTTAACTAGCCTCTCAAAGCACTTCATGATGACAGAAATGAGTGCTTCAGGGAGATAGTCATTTAGTTCAGTTACCTTGGGTACAGGAACAATGGTGGCCATCTTGAAGCATGTGGGGACAGCAGACTGGGATAGGGAAAGATTGAATATGTCCGTAAATACTCCAGCCAGCTAGTCTGCGCATGCTCTGAGGCTGCGGCTATGGATGCCGTCTGGGCTGTTAGCCTTGTGAGGGTTAACATGTTTAAATGTCTTACTCACATCGGCCACGGAGAAGGAGAGTAACTACAATGTTGTTGATCCATCCTCAGTTTTCTCCTATCACAACCATTAAACTATGTAACTGTTTTAAAGTCACCATTGGCCTCATGGTGAAATGCTTGAGCGGTTTCCTTCCTCTCCGGTAACTGAATTAGCAAGGCCACCTGTATCTTGGTAGTGACTGGGTGTATTGATACACCACCCAAAGTGTAATTAATAACTTCACCATGCTCAAAATGCAGTGGCTGTTTTTTATTTATTTTACCTATCTACCAATAGCTGCCCTTCTTTGCGAGGCATTGGAAAACATCCCTGATCTTTTTTACTATTAAACTTATTTAGCCATGCCATTACAAAGGGGTTGAACACTTATTGACTCAGGGCAATTCAGGTTGAAATCATAAATTATTTAGTAAACATTTCTAAAAACATAATTCCACTTTTACATTATGGGGTATTGTGTGTAGGCCAGTGACAAAACAATCTCAATTTATCCCATTTTATATGCAGGCTGTAACACAACAACATGTTGATAAAGTCAAGTGGTGTGAATACTTTCTGAAAGCATTGTATACAGGATGAGGTTTCTTTGTCATGGTAACATACAAGATATGTAAGGTAGCAGAGGCCAAATAAGGAAACTCTGAGATAGATAGACTTAAGCAAAATGTAGAGATACTGTACATACGTAAAGACACATACATATGTATGACATATACACACTAATACATATGTGACTGACCGGCTCGATTCGGGCTTATGTAGCAACATTATAAATAGTTTTTTTTGCGTTGGATAAAAGTAGAGACTCAGAGCTAGAAAATGGTTTATCATACACTACAGTTGAGGAACAATGGGAAAGTAATTCTGCTTTGAAAGTTGATAAACTTGTAACCCCACTTTTGAGAGAATGGCCTTTGAATGTTTTGGTACACCCACTAGAGCTCTTCTTTGTCTACACCAATTCA
This sequence comes from Salvelinus alpinus, assembly GCF_045679555.1. Lineage (NCBI taxonomy): Eukaryota > Metazoa > Chordata > Actinopteri > Salmoniformes > Salmonidae > Salvelinus > Salvelinus alpinus. Next base: position 56,714,500 of record NC_092101.1, read on the forward strand.
ACATCGTTTACACCTTCTTAAGCCTGAGCCCCACCCATCTCTTTAAGGATTCACATGTGAGGCCATGTGCTAAACAGAGTGAGTTAGGTAGTGTACTAAACAACAAAAGATTTCAAGACAAAAGGCTGGCTTATACAACATGTCTGTATTCAGTTGTCGCAGTGACATCATAAACATTCTATTGTCATCCGACATCCAACTTGTCGTTGTAGTTAAGAAAAAGTATAAACACAAAAACAACAGGCTGCATGACATCAGCAGCCTGGTGATCCATAATAGCATAACTGGTGTATTTTAACACCAATAAACCCATCCGTTTAAAAATGAATTTAGGATATGTCAATCAAGCAAACCAGCAAACTGTCTAAACCATGTCTTGGTTAATTTCTAGCTTGTTAGCTAGCTAACGTTAAGTTAGCTGGCTAGCCAGTTCAAATAGTGACCATATCATATAGCTGACTTAAATTTACCTCATTTGTATTCATTATTACAGGATAATAAACTCATTAATTTCCAGTTAATGGCAAGCTAATTACAGAAAATAGCTTACAGTTGTGTGACAAAATAAAAGCAGGGCATTATACCGGAGAATTTTTTAACTTGGGTAACGTTAAATCCTAACTTGACTTTGGTGCAGGTCATGTTGTTCTTCACATTACCGTCTCTGGTAAACACAAACTAAATCAAATCGCTCTCTCCACTGGGATTCTCTACCTCAAACCCTATTACGGGGGTTGAGTCACTGGCTTACTGGTGCTCTTCCATGCCGTCCCTAGGAGGGGTGCGTCACTTGAGTGGGTTAAGTCACTGATGTGATCTTCCTGTCCGAGTTGGCGCCCTCCCTCAGGTTCGTGCCGTGGGGGAGATCTTCCTGGGCTATACTCGGCCTTATCTCAGGATAGTAAGTTGGGGGTTTGAAGATATCCCTCTAGTGGTGTGGGGGCTGTGCTTTGGCAAAGTGGGTGGGGTTATATCCTGCATGTTTGTCCCTGTCCGAGGGTATCATCGGACAGGGCCACAGTGTCTCCCGACCCCTCCTGTCTCACCCTCCAATATTTATGCTGCAATAGTTTGTGTCGGGGGGCTAGGGTCAGTCTGTTATATCTGGAGTATTTATCCTGTCTTATCTCGTGTACTGTGTGAATTTAAGTATGCTCTCTCTAATTCTCTCTTTCTCTCTCTCGGAGGACCTATTGCCCTAGGACCATGCCTCAGGACTACGTGGCTTGATGACTCCTTGGTGTCCCCAGTCCACCTGGTCGTGCTGCTGCTCCAGTTTCAACTGTTCTGCCTGCGGCTATGGAACCCTGACCTGTTCACAGGACGTGCTACCTGTCCCAGACCTGCTGTTTTCAACTCTCTAGAGACAGCAGGAGCGGTAGAGATACTCTGAATGATCGGCTATGAAAAGCCAACGGACATTTACTCCTGAGGTGCTGACTTGCTGCACCCTCGACAACTACTGTGATTATTATTATTTGACCATGCTGGTCATTTATGAACATTTGAACATCTTGGCCATGTTCTGTTATAATCTCCACCCGGCACAGCCAGAAGAGGACTGGCCACCCCTCAGCCTGGTTTCTCTCTAGGTTTCTTCCTAGGTTCTGGCCTTTCTAGGGAGTTTTTCTTAGCCAGCGTGCTTCCTCACCTGCATTGCTTGCTGTTTGGGGTTTTAGGCTGGGTTTCTGCACAGAACTTTGTGACATCAGCTGATGTAAGAAGGGCTATATAAATACATTTGATTTGATTTAGTATTATTCAATCTTAGTCCTGTATTGACGCTTTGCCTGTTTGATGTTTCGTCTGAGGGCATAAGAGGATGTTGTGTCCCGCTCCTTGAAAGCAGCAGCTCTAGCCTTTAGCTCCGTGCGGATGTTGCCTGTGATCCATGGCTTCTGGTTGGGATATGTACATATGGTCACTGTGGGTACGTCGTCGTTGATGTACTTATTGATGTAGCCGGTGACTGAGGTGGTATACTCCTAAATACCATTCGATGAATCCTGGAACATATTCCAGTCTGTGCTAGCAAAACAGACCTGTAGCATAGCATCCACGTCATCTGACCAATTCCGTATTGAGCGAGTCACTGGTACTTCCTTTAGTTTTTGCTTGTAAGCAGGAATCATGGTCAGATTTTCCAAATGGAGGGTGAGGGAGAGCTTTGTACACGTCTCTGTGTGTGGGATAAAGGTGGTCTAGTTTTTGTGACATGCTGGTAGAAATGAGGGAAAACTGATTTAAGTTTGCCTGCATTAAAGTCCCCAGCCACTAGGAGCGCCGCTTCTGGATTACCATCTTCTTGTTTGGCCTTAGACCGCACTCAACGAGCTGTATTAGTGCCAGCGTCGGCTTGTGGAGGTAAATGGACGGTTACGAAAAACATAGATGAAAACTCTCTTGGTAGATAGTGTGGTCTACAGCTTATCATGAGGTACTCTACCTCAGGCGAGCAATACCTCGAGACTTCTTTAATATTAGACATCGCGCACCAGCTGTTATTGACAAATAGACACACACCCCCACCCCTCGTCTTACCGGACGTAGCTGTTGTATCTTGCCGATGCACGGAAAACAGCCCTGCTCCCACTCAGCCCAGTCCAAGCTCTTCTCTGTCCTGGCACCCCAATGGTGGAACCAGCTTCCCCCTGAAGCTAGGACAACAGCGTCCCTGCCCATCTTCTAAAACCCTACCTCTTCAAACAGTATCTGAGTGGCTCTCCCATAGACACCAATGCAATAGCTGCTGGGTCTGGTCTACTTAGTTAATTGAACCAGAAAAAAACAGTGAGTGTGTTGTCTCGCTTTGTCTTCCGTCTCTGGTAAACTCTAACCTCTGACCCCTCACCCTGCCCTTAACCCTCTCCTAAGCAATGTCAACTGCCTCATGAAATAGCCAAATACACTAATTTAAAGGGCTGTCCACATAATGTTTGTATAGATAGTGTATTATGATCTGGCGTCATCACATTCAGGTTAATATATTAGGATCTGGCTTCATCACATTCAGGTTAATATATTAGGATCTGGCTTCATCACATTCAGGTTAAGATATTAGGATCTGGCTTCATCACATTCAGGTTAAGATATTAGGATCTGGCTTCATCACATTCAGGTTAAGATATTAGGATCTGTATAGACCAGTACAAGTAAATTATCAATTTCAATGTAAGGGTATTGTGATGTAAACTTCTAAATGAATAGGCTATATATACATACAGACGTGCTCAAATTTGTTGGTACCCCTCCACAAAAAACGAAGAATGCACAATTTTCTCGGAAATACTTTTGTCAGTTTCAAGTTAATTGGCATCCACCATTGTTTATTCCATATTTAATATAAATCAGACTTTGCTTTAGATTTTTTTGTTCAACATAATATTGTAAATAAAAAACATGGGACCCTTAACCTAATATTTTGTTGCACAACCTTCAGAGTAAATCACTGCAATCAAACGTTTTCTGTCGCTCTCAATGAGACTCCTGCACCTGTTAACAGGTAGTTTGGCCCACTCTTCCTGAGCAAACTGCTCCAGCTGTCTCAGGTTTGATGGGTACCTTCTGCACCTGGTAACAGGTAGTTTGGCCCACTCTTCCCGAGCAAACTGCTCCAGCTGTCTCAGGTTTGATGGGTACCTTCTGCACCTGGTAACAGGTAGTTTGGCCCACTCTTCCCGAGCAAACTGCTCCAACTGTCTCAGGTTTGATGGGTACCTTCTGCACCTGGTAACAGGTAGTTTGGCCCACTCTTCCTGAGCAAACTGCTCCAACTGTCTCAGGTTTGATGGGTGCCTTCTGCACCTGGTAACAGGTAGTTTGGCCCACTCTTCCTGCTCCAACTGTCTCAGGTTTGTTGGGTGCCTTCTCCAGACTGTAAGTTTCAGCTCTTTCCATAGATGTTCGATAGGATTCAGATCAGGACTCATAAAGGCCACTTCAGAATAGTCCAATGTTTTGTTCTTATCCATTCTTGTGTGCTTTTAGCTGTGTGTTTTGGGTCATTATTCTGTTGAAGGACCCATTACCTGTGACTGAGACAGAGCTTTCTGACACTGGTCAGTACGTTTCGCTACAGAATGCCTTGATATTCTTGAGATTTCATTGTGCCCTGCACAGATTCAAGGCACCCTGTGCCAGGCGCAGCAAAGCAGCCTCAAAACATAACCCAGCCTCCTCCATATTTCACTGTAGGTATGGTGTTCTTTCCTTTGAAAGCTTAATTTCTTAGTCTGTGAACATAGAGCTGATGTGACTTGTCAAAAAGCTCCAGATTTGACTCATCTGTCCAAAGGACATTCTCCCAGAAGGATGGTGGCTTGTCAAGTCTGTCTTTTTTTATGTTTTTCTTTCGAAAGTGTAGTTCGGATGGGTCTTCTTCCATGGAGCCCATTTTAGCTCAAAAAGCGACGGATGGTGCGATCAGAAACTGACGTACCTTCACCTTGGAGTTCAGCTTGTAATCTCTTTGGCAGTTATCCATGGTGTTTTTCTACCTTTCGCACTATCCTTCTGTTCAATCTGGGGTTGATTTTCCTCTTGCGGCCGCGCCCAGGGAGGTTGGCTACAGTTCCATGGACCTTAAACTTCTTAATAATATTTGCAACTGTTGTCACAGGAACATCAAGCTGCTTAGAGATATTCTTGTAGCCTTTACCTTTACCACGCTTGTCTATTATTGTCTTTCTGATCTCCTCAGACAAATCTCTCCTTTGCTTTCTCTGGTCCATGTTCAGTGTGGTGTACACAATGATACCAAACAGCACAGTGACTACTTTTCTCCATTTAAATAGGCTGAATGACTGATTACAAGGTTGCAGACGTGTGATACTAATTAAATAAACTAATTAGTTAGAAAATATAATTGAATTATAGTGATATTTCAAAGGGGCACCAACATGTGTACAGGCCATTTTAGAATAAGAACAATAATTCATCTCTTTTCACAGCTTCTTTGCTTTATTCTATGACATACCAAAGGCATGCAAGTATACATGATAAAATAGCTTGTAAATTCATCACTTTTCAGGAGGAATTAAGCATTATATCAATGAGATGTAAGGGTACCAACACATTGGAGCACATTATACACTGCTCAAAAAAATAAAGGGAACACTTAAACAACACAATGTAACTCCAAGTCAATCACACTTCTGTGAAATCAAACTGTCCACTTAGGAAGCAACACTGATTGACAATAAATTTCACATGCTGTTGTGCAAATGGAATAGACAAAAGGTGGAAATTATAGGCAATTAGCAAGACACCCCCAATAAAGGAGTGGTTCTGCAGGTGGTGACCACAGACCACTTCTCAGTTCCTATGCTTCCTGGCTGATGTTTTGGTCACTTTTGAATGCTGGCGGTGCTTTCACTCTAGTGGTAGCATGAGACAGGCCAGCACATCAGGAGATGTGCAAAATGACCTCCAGCAGGCCACAGGGCTCTGGCAGTGCTCCTCCTTGCACAAAGGCGGAGGTAGCGGTCCTGCTGCTGGGTTGTTGCCCTCCTACGGCCTCCTCCACATCTCCTGATGTACTGGCCTGTCTCCTGGTAGCGCCTCCATGCTCTGGACACTACGCTGACAGACACAGCAAACCTTCTTGCCACAGCTCGCATTGATGTGCCATCCTGGATGAGCTGCACTACCTGAGCCACTTGTGTGGGTTGTAGACACCGTCTCATGCTACCACTAGAGTGAAAGCACCGCCAGCATTCAAAAGTGACCAAAACATCAGCCAGGAAGCATAGGAACTGAGAAGTGGTCTGTGGTCACCATCTGCAGAACCACTCCTTTATTGGGGGTGTCTTGCTAATTGCCTATAATTTCCACCTTTTGTCTATTCCATTTGCACAACAGCATGTGAAATGTATTGTCAATCAGTGTTGCTTTCTAAGTGGACAGTTTGATTTCACAGAAGTGTGATTGACTTGGAGTTACATTGTGTTGTTTAAGTGTTCCCTTTATTTTTTTGAGCAGTGTATGATACTAGGTGGAGAATTTTTATTTTATTTTTTTTTTTCACCTTTATTTAACCAGGTAGGATAGTTGAGAACAAGTTCTCATTTGCAACTGCGACCTGGCCAAGATAAAGCATAGCAGTGTGAACAGACAACACAGAGTTACACATGGAGTAAACAATAAACAAGTCAATAACATGGTAGAAAAAAGAGAATCTATATACAATGTGTGCAAAAGGCATGAGGTAGGCAATAAAGCGAATAATTACAATTTAGCAGATTAACACTGGAGTGATAAATCATCAGATGATCATGTGCAAGAAGAGATACTGGTGTGCAAAAGAGCAGAAAAGTAAATAAATAAAAGCAGTATGGGGGGTGAGGTAGGTAAATTGGGTGGGTAGTTTACCCAGTTTAAAGTCACATAATGTTGTTTGGCCAAATGCTTACAACTGATGCTGCTATTTATACAAATATATTTACAATTCTGGTGAATAGCTGTTTATACAAATATATTTACCATACTACAATGCTGGTGAATAGCTTCTATAACACATGTGAATTCTGGAAGAGGGATATTGAATAGATCCATTGCAGATGGTCAAGGAGCTTGGCTTGTGCTTTAGACGCTGTGTGCTGTTATTATTCATTTCAAGCGCTTATAACAGAATATTTAACTTGTTTATTTTGCAGAACAGAGCAGCTCTTGCACCAGCCTGGGAGAGAACATCTTTAGTCGGACACTGAATGACTGTTTTTTTTTACCATCTGATTGTATTCAAATAGCCTGGCTCAAGTGATCTCACATTGTCTTTTTTGAACGGTGCACCTTAGCAGACATGGTCAGATACCAACTCGACAGTCCTCTTCTCTTTGTTCATAGCCACATGGTGTTCAATAAATCCCTTTCCTGCAGTGAAATTACCTAGTGGCCTCTTGGGTGGGATGTTATTCATATTGTTTCTAATTTCAAATTAATAAACTTTTTTTTCCCCCGACGAAAATGTGTTGTTTCTATGTAAACCAGTTTAGCTTTTTTCAGTCTTCTGTGATGTATATAAAGTGTAATATTGGGATGCAAACTCAATTGAACACATTTCAATTCTATATCTGACATGGTACAGGCGTCTTCTTTTTTTAAGCCTATAATCATGTCTGTGAGGTGTATACTCTTGTTTCAAAGTAGATTTGTTTAACCTTATAGGACACAGCTATCTAGGGTTAACCTTAATACAGGGTTGATTAAACGTATAGAACACCATTACTTCTATTGTTCTCTGCTTGTTAGCAAGCAACTTCCTGTCTGGAGAATGTTTCCTGCATTCGGAAAGTATTCAGACCCCTGGACTTTTTCCACATTTTGTTACGTTACATCAGTGGTTCTTAACCTTGTTGGAGGTACTGAACCCCACCAGTCTCATATGCGCATTCACCGAACCCTTCTTAATTGGAAAAATAAAATATGATTTTTTCAAATTCAAAACATAGGTATATATTTTACTGGTGCACAAAATGAACCGTGCATCAACATTAACACCGTGTGTTCAAAGAACAAAATCATCAAAACATGATTTTCACACAAAAACATAATAATGAATATTTACTGCAAATCAGTGTGACTTCTGCTGTTGCCTTTCAGAGACCAGTTCAGAAATGCGCGGCTTCACCTTGGCAAGTGCCACTCTCATGTCATTTTCACAACAAAGTCTGTTCCTTTTCTTCGTTTTTATGTCCAGCATCCTCGAAAAGGATTGCTCGCAAAGATATGTTGTAACAAACGGTATGAAAATCTCCAGAGCTTTCTTAGCAATAACAGGGTACGTTACCATTTGTTGACACCAAAACGTTGAAAGCGTTGTTGTTCTGAAGAGTTGCTGTTGAACCTGGCTCTGCTGAATTTCAATGATTTCATCGAGGTATTCATCATTGACATCTGTTGTCTCAACACTAAACGTGAACGGCTGTCTCACCAATGCTGGATATTACTCTCTTGTAGGGAAGTATCCGTCGAGAGACTTTGCAAGCTCATCTAAGTGCGTGGCAATTGCTTGCTTCAGTTCCGCGGGTACAGAAATGTCACCGATTCCAGATACATCTTCGATCTTACTTACACAGTCGTCCAGCAGGGGAAAGTTATCGTTCTCTGTTCGTCGTTTCCATAACGGTAGCTTTTTTTGAAAAGCCTTCAGGTTTTCCTCCGCTTCGATGATGTTGACTCCACCGCCCTGCATCTTTTGATTGAGATGATTGAGAGCTGCGAAGATATCAGCCATGTACGCTAAAATGAGAATGAACTCAGAATTTTTGAAGCAATCTGCATGACAATGTTGGTGCTCTTGCAAAAACAGGGCTAATTCCACACGCACGGCAAAAACACGATTCAGCACCTGTCCCCGGGATAACCACCGAACGTTAGAATGGTACAGAAGTACCTCGAATTCAGAGCCCATTTCTTTACACAGCTCACTGAAGATGCGGTGCCTCAGAGCACTAGTTCGCACATAGTTCACGCATTCCACTACAATTTTTAATACTTCTGCCAGTTTTGGAGGCAAGGTTTTTGTTGCCAACGCATGCCTGTGCAGAATACAATGCGTAACAATGATGTGTGGTGCATCGGCTTTCACTAGCGCACCAAAACCAGACTTCCTTCCCAGCATGACTGGAGCTCCGTCCGAACAAACTGCAGAAACCATATCCCACGAAAGATTGTTGTCTTTGAAGAAGTCATCCACAAGTTTCTTCACATCGGCTGCCTTAGTTGTTGTTGTAAGAGGCTTACAAAATAAAAAATCTTCCTTTATCACGTCGTCTTTCACATAGCGCACGAAAACAGCAAGCTGGCTTAGATTGGAAACGTCTGTGGTCTCGTCGAGTTGAAGGCTGAATTTTGCCGGGCTTGAAATCAGATCTGCAACTACTTGAGCCAAGATGTCTTTGCTCATGTCCTCTATTCTGTCGCTGATGGTGTCATTTGAAAGAGGAATTTGGGATAACTTAACTTCAGCCTCTTTTCCCAGCATGATATTCGCCATCTTCAACACAGCTGGTTTTATGAGTGTTTAACCAATGGTGTGTGGTTTGCCCTGCTTTGCGATCAGGTAAGCAACTTCGTACGATGCTGTGAGGATCGGTTTGTTGATGGGTACAAAGCCGAGAACAGGCAGAGTAGCCTTTTCATCGAATCTGGCTCTCTTCACCTTGAATTCAGCGATCGTTGTGTTCTTGTATTTTCCATCTCCATGCAGCTTAAGGAAGTGTTCTCTTAGTTTTGCCGGTGCTAGACCAGAATTGCTTAACTTGGCATTGCAAATCATGCAGTTAGGACGCTGACTCCCATCACGTTCCGTTATACATGTGAATCCATATTGTACATATTCGTCCGACCACTTTCTTTTTTTGCTCGACATAGTAAGTATGAAGGGATTAAAATATTGAGAAAGAAATCACAAGACGTACCATCACGACAGTCACAAGTCGACTACTGAGCGCACCAAATTCCCTGCAGCACAGATAGGCCAAGCGATGTAGCGTGATCACCTGCAGCCAATGATGGCCAAGCGGGGCGTGTCATCACGAATCATATGAGTCGGATGTGTGTCTTGACCTCCGCCGAACCCCTGAGACTGACTCACCGAACCCCTGGGGTTCGATCGAACCCAGGTTAAGAACCACTGCGTTACATCCTTATTCTAAAATTGATTAAATAAAAACACACTCAATACCCCATAATGACAAAGCAAAAACAGCTTTTTAGACATTTTGGCAAATGTATTAAAACTAAAAAACAGATACCTTATGTAAATAAGTATTCAGACCCTTTGCTATGAGACTCGAAATTGAGCTCAGGTGCATCCTGTTTTCATGGATCATCTTTGAGATGTTTCTACAACTTGATTGGAGTCCACCTGTGGTAAATTCAATTGATTGGACAATATAAGGAAGGCACACACATGTCTATATAAGGTCCCACAGTTGACTACATGTCAGAGCAAAAAACAAGCCATGAGTTTGAAGGAATTGTCCGTAGAGCTCAGAGACAGGATTGTGTTGAGGCAGAGATCTGGGGAAGGGTACCAAAATATTTCTGCAGCATTGAAGATCGCCAAGAACACATTGGCCACCATCATTATTAAATGGAAAAAGTTTGGAACCACCAAGACTCTTCCTAGAGCTGGCCGCCCGGCCAAACTGAGCAATTTGGGGAGAAGGGCCTTGGTCAGGGAGGTGACCAAGAACCCGATGGTCACTCTGATAGAGCTCCAGTTCCTCTGTGGAGATGTGAGACCCTTCCAGAAGGACAACCATCTCTGCAGCACTCCACCAATCAGGCCTTTATGGTAGAGTGGCCAGACGGAAGCCACACCTCAGTAAAAGGCACATGACAGCCTGCTTGGAGTTTGCCAAAAGGCACCTAAAGGACACTCAGACCATGAGAAAAGATTCTCTGGTCTGATGAAACCAAGATTGAACTCTTTGGCCTGAATTCCAAGCGTCACGTCTGGAGGAAACCTGGCATCATCCCTACAGTGAAGCATGGTGGCTTGTGTCAGCGGCAGGGACTGGGAGACTAGTCAGGATCGAGGGAAAGATGAACAGAGAAAAGTTCAGAGAGATCCTTGATGAAAACCTGCTCCAGAGCGCTCAGGACCTCAGACTGGGGTGAAGGTTCACCTTCCAACAGAACAACGACTCTAAGCACACAGCCAAGACAACGCAGGAGTGGCTTCGGGACAAGTCTGTGAATGTTCTTGAGTGGCCCAGCCAAAGCCCGGACTTGAACCCGATCTAACATCTCTGGAGAGACCTGAAAATAGCCAGCAACGCTCCCTGTCCAACCTGACAGAGCTTGAGAGGATCTGCAGAGAAGAAACTCCCCAAATACAGGTGTGCCAAGCTTGTAGCGTCATACCCAAGAAGACTCCAGGCTGTAATCGCTGCCAAAGGTGCTTCAACAAAGTACTGAGTTAAGGGTCTGAATACTTATGCAAATGTGATAGTTTTTTTATTTTTATACATTTGCAAAAATGTCCTTAAACCTGTTTTACTTTATAATTATGGGGTATTGTGTGCAGATTGAGTCTAGAATAAGTAACGTAACAAAATGTGCAGAAAGTAAATGGATCTGAATGCACTGTACGTCAGTAAGGATACAGTATCTGAGTACCATCTGAAATAATGTATACAACTAGTTTCCTTTGTTTTCAATGCTGTCACTTTATTGAGGGGTGTATTGGCCCTAAACCTAAATATACAATCTAATGTGATTCAACAGGAGATTGGAGACTCCACTGAAATACAGCAACACTATACCTTACACATCACAATACAAGTCACATTCAAACAGATAGACACAGACAGTACAGTACTTTAGTTTACAGGACATCCAACAACATGTCCACATCTCATCTGACTCTGGACTTTAGATCATTAGGGGCTAGTTCCCCGGACACAGATTACGCCTAGTCCTGGACTAAAAAGCATGCTCAGTGGAGAATCAGGACCAGGCTTTATCTGTGTCCAGTAAACCGGCCCCCAATGATCATGTCTACAGTTCCTTGTTCTCACTTACATGAAACAAATACTATAGTATACTATGGTATAAATATTGTAGTATTCAATGTAGTGTTTAGTATACATATGCATGTACTGTAGTATGTAGTTAACAGTATAAATACTGTAGTAAAATAAACTGTAGTATAGTGTAGTATGTAGTTGATAGTATAAATACTGTAGTAAAATAAACTGTAGTATAGTGTAGTATGTAGTTAATAATAGTATAAATACTGTAGTAAAATAAACTGTCGTAAAAACTATAGTATTTACTGAAGTGTTTTGGAGAACATCACTGTAGTATTTATTATAGTGTTTTGGAGAACATCACTGTAGTGTACTGTAGTGTTTTGGAGAACATCACTGTAGTATTTATTATAGTGTTTTGGAGAACATCACTGTAGTGTACTGTAGTGTTTTGGAGAACATCACTGTAGTATTTATTATAGTGTTTTGGAGAACATCACTGTAGTGTACTGTAGTGTTTTGGAGAACATCACTGTAGTATTTATTATAGTGTTTTTGTTTTATCTTTGACATAGAAGTGGAGGATATCTCCTTCAGGAAACCTATTGGAGAAATAGTAAAAGAGCACGTTTCCATAACCTGTAGGTAGGACGGGATTGAACGGCTCGATCACAGCTTCTGCTCTATAACCTGGTACACAATATATGGTATATACTATATACACAAAAGTATGAGGACATCCCTTAAAATTGGTGGATTCAGGTATTTCAGCCACATCCAGCTGAAATAATCAATTTAATAAGAAATAGTATATAAATGTCCTAAAGCTAAATATACACAAATAATACATTATCTGATAAAATTGCTTTTAAAAAAGGGCAGGAATGTCCCCTCTCCAACCTCCTGTTTGCAATAGCAATTGAACCGCTTGCAGAAAGAATTAGACAGAACTCAAATGTAACAGGTATCAGTATTGGTGAACATGAATATAAACTAAACTTATTTGCAAATTATCTCCTGATATGGCTGACCAATATCGAAAACTCAGAATGCTCAAAAATCTCAGGATATAATTATCGTGGGAAAAAATGATGGTAAAACTCACGATCTACAGCAATCCTTTATGTGGACCACTAAAAAATATGAAATACTTGGGATGCTTAACAAGTGACAACAAATATATAAAGGTAACATTATTCCATTACTCAACAATATGAAAGCAGATCTAATTAAATGGAATAATCTTCCCATAAATCTTACAGGCAGAATAAACCTCTTCAGAATGGCATAGATGTTATATGGGCAAATAAAAGGAAGGTTTTACATCTTCCTGAGTCTGAGGGGGGTTTAACCTTCCTGAGTCTGAGGGGGGTTTAACCTTCCTGAGTCTGAGGGGGGTTTTAACCTTCCACACTTGGAATTGTATTGACTCGCCACCAAAGGCTTTTACTTGCGACATAGAGTTAAATGCACTAAAGTGGAACAATGGGTACATATTGAAGACACAAATGCTCATCCCCAGAATTTTTCCACTTGTCTATTTTCAAAGGATAAAGCTAAGAATACGAACAACTTCATAGTTAAAGAGGAATTTCACCCCGGGGGAACCTGGGTTTGGTTTCATCATGTCTAGAACCCTGAGATGTGTTTCACACATAACAGCCCAGGAGGAAAGCAGGTCTGGGCGTCGCTCGCTGAACGGTACACCCTACGGCTTCAGGTGTTGGGGGGGAGGGGGGCGAGATCTAAAAATAGATGTAGTCCTGCTTTGTGGCATGTCACGATGGCTCTATGTTATATTGATTGCACTTCACGTTTTTGTGGGTGTAGATATATGGTTGTCCTTGTTCCATAGAGTCTTTCAGCAATGTTCCTATCAGAGGATTCATTGCTAAATATGCAAGCAGACACATTTTTTTCTGTCTCTGAAAAAATGCAACTTGTGTTGGGCCCAACCTCACTAACGCTCTTGTGGCTGAATGGAAGCAAGTCCCCGCAGCAATGTTCCAACATCTAGTGGAAAGCCTTCCCAGAAGAGTGGAGGCTGTTATAGCAGCAATGTTCCAACATCTAGTGGAAAGCCTTCCCAGAAGAGTGGAGGCTGTTATAGCAGCAATGTTCCAACATCTAGTGGAAAGCCTTCCCAGAAGAGTGGAGGCTGTTATAGCAGCAATGTTCCAACATCTAGTGGAAAGCCTTCCCAGAAGAGTGGAGGCTGTTATAGCAGCAATGTTCCAACATCTAGTGGAAAGCCTTCCCAGAAGAGTGGAGGCTGTTATAGCAGCAATGTTCCAACATCTAATGTAAAGCCTTCCCAGAAGAGTGGAGGCTGTTACAGCAGCAAGGGGTGACCAACTCCATATAAATGCCCATGATTTAGTAATGATTTAGTTCGACGAGCAGGTGTCCACATACTTTTGGTCATATAGTGTACTTGCCATGTATTTTTCTAACTTATGGGTGGCACAAATTGGGATATGGGGAGGGGAATGGGCAGGGTATATGCAAATTAAATACTGTATTATTTACTATAGTTAAAAAAGGTAAACACACAATGGTCTCTGCCAATAAAACACACTGACAGCCACAGCCCCTAGAAGACAAACAGAGTAAGATATCAAGACATCCTATTGCTACTAGCTGGGTACTGTGTCTTGACAGGGTTACCGGACCAGTAACAAATCAAAGTTTATTTGTCATATGCACGTCATACAGCCAAGTGTACATTGAAATGCTTAAATAATGTCTCCCTTTGGTGTCTGGGAGTTAAGTTGGAAGGGCAAGGTGGACACTGACCTCACTGGGCAAAAACTGATTACATCAACGTGGTTTCCATGTCATTTCAACACAAAAAATACATTTGATAGCGTTGAATAAATGTGTAAAACAAATCAACGTGAGAGCATTTCATATTTTCACCCAACTTTTAGCCTAAATCACATGACATGGTGAATTTGATTCTTGATTTCACGTTGAATTTACGTTAGTTGATAACTTAACCAAATGTAAATCAAAACTAGACGTTGAACTGACATCTGTGCCCAGTAGGATAGACAAGGTTAGAGGTTAGGGGTTAGGGTTATTAGGGTTAGGGTCATGGGTTTTAGGTACACTTGTTCATACACATCAGCAGCTCCATGCGCAGGGCGATGCGGGTGTGCCAACCCAGAGGGAGGAGCCTAACATAGCGGGCCACAATAGGAGGACGCAGCAGGTTCTGAACGGACGACGAGCGGTCCGAGTTCCCATAGAACACCTGCGGGAACAGAGACACGACATTGGCAGGTCGATAACATGCCCATCTGACATCAACCAATCAGCTGACTAACAGCCTACAGACTATAGTCCTCTCTAGAGAAGGATGTACAAGCGAGATGGGTTCAACCCCAAATGGCACCCTATGTAGTGCACCACTTTTCCAGAGCCCATAGAGCTCTGGTCAAAACTACTGCATTAGAAAGGAAATAGAGTGACATTTAGAACACAGAGCCTAAGAGGAACTGACAATTGTTCCCTTGTGATTTAGTAGTATTACTAGTAGCATAATACAGAATGCCCAGCCTGTATACTCACCCTATTGTTGGTCCTACAGCACACCGACCCTGTTGTTGGTCCTACTGCATACTGACCCTATTGTTGGTCCTACTGCACACTGACCCTGTTGTTGGTACTACTGCATACTGACCCTATTGTTGGTCCTACTTTATACTGACCCTGTTGTTGGTCCTACTGCATACTGACCCTTTTGTTGGTCCTACTGCACACTGACCCTGTTGTTGGTCCTACTTTATACTGACCCTGTTGTTGGTCCTACTGCATACTGACCCTATTGTTGGTCCTACTGTATACTGACCCTGTTGTTGGTCCTACTGCATACTGACCCTATTGTTGGTCCTACTGTATACTGACCCTGTTGTTTGTCCTACAGCACACTGACCCTGTTGTTGGTCCTACTGCATACTGACCCTATTGTTGGTCCTTCTGCACACTGACCCTGTTGTTGGTCCTACTGCATACTGACCCTATTGTTGGTCCTACTGCATACTGACCCTTTTGTTGGTCCTACTGCACACTGACCCTGTTGTTGGTCCTACTGCACACTGACCCTGTTGTTGGTCCTACTTTATACTGACCCTGTTGTTGGTCATACTGTATACTGACCCTGTTGTTGGTCCTACTGTATACTGACCCTGTGGTTGGTCCTACTGTATACTGACCCTGTTGTTGGTCCTACTGTATACTGGCTCTGTTGTTGGTCCTACTGTATACTGACCCTGTTGTTGGTCCTACTGCATACTGACCCTGTTGTTGTTCCTAATTTATACTGACCCTTTTGTTGCATGGTCTAGTCCTTTTGTAAACTGACCCTGTTGTTGGTCTTACTGTATACTGACCCTGGTGTTGGTCCTACTGCATACTGACCCTGTTGTTGCCAGTCTGGTCCTACTGCATACTGACCCTGTTGTTGCCAGTCTGGGCCTACTGCATACTAACCCTGTTGTTGGTATTACTGCATATTGACCCTGTTGTTGGTATTACTGCATACTGACCCTGTTGTTGGTCCTAATGTATACTGACCCTGTTGTCGCCAGTCTGGGCCTTCTGCATACTGACCCTGTTGTTGGCCCTACTGTATATGGACCCTGTTGTTGCCAGTCTGGTCCAACTGCATACTAACCCTGTTGTTGGTCCTACTGTATACTGACCCTGTTGCCAGTCTTGTCCTACTGTATACTGACCCTATTGTTGCCAGTATGGTCCTACTGTATACTGACCATGTTTTTGGTCCTACTGTATATTGACCATGTTGTTGCCAGTCTGATCCTACTGTATACTGACCCTGTTGCTGGTCCTACTGCATACTGACCCTGTTGTTGGTCCTATTGTATACTGACCCTGTTGTTGGTCCTATTGTATACTGACCCTGTTGTTGGTCCTACTGCATACTGACCCTGTTGTTGGTCCTATTGTATACTGACCCTGTTGTTGGTCCTGCTGTATACTGACCCTGTTGTTGGTCCTACTGCATACTGACCTTGTTGTTGGTCCTACTGCATACTGACCCTGTTGTTGGTCCTACTGCAAATTGACCCGTTTGTTGGTCCTATTGTGCATTGACCCTGTTGTTGGTCCTACTGTATACTGACCCTGTTGTTGCCAGTCTGATCCTTGTAGTAGATCCAGTTTAGGTTCTGATCGGTGCGGTACTGGACACTGTACTTGGTCAGCCACTCATCAGCATCACAGCGACCCTGGGTCAGGATACCTGAGACCACACCCACATCCTGTAGGTCAATCTGGATCCACTGGCTGTTGTCCTGGAACTTAGACAGCCATGCACACCTGGAAAGGAGGAGGAACATACATGTTAAAATGAGGACTGTCAAAGTTAACGCTGTTCATTTATTTTGAAGCATTTTTTCACATTTCCATTTTTCACCCAAAAGTTTCAAAAGTCTGTTTCCGCACGGACCCTTTTGAGCGTAAAACACAATGCTTATCTGTATGCTCTTTGCAGCTTGCAGCTGAAGACCCAGCTTGCACAAAACGTTTTTGTTACTTTCTACAACATTGTATTAGGTTGTATGATAGAACCCTAAAACTAAACTCTGGTCCTCTAAGCTAGTTCCACTGCATTTTTTTCAGTTAAATTAAAACCAGGAAAATCTGGAGAGTCCCTGCTGATTACGGACCCATTCGTTTAATAAATTGTGAAAACAAAATAATAACAAAGCTCATATGTAATAGAATGGCAAAATCCTTAACAGACTTGATACATACAGTATCAATCAAACAGGGTTTATTAAAAATAGGCACTAACAAACAAATACAAGAACATGTTTTAGTTTAAAATCAATACACAAAAAAATAAGATATAGATTGATCAATAATGGCTATTCATACCGAAAAGATTTACAACCGTCATGAATGGCCTTTTCTATTCAGAAGTTTGGAAGCTTTCAACTTTCCATCTGAAGTAATATATTTAATAAAAAATATTATATACAGTTGAAATTGGAAGTTTACATACACTTTAGCCAAATATATTTAAACTCAGTTTTTCACAATTCCTGACATTTAATCCTATTAAAAATTCCCTGTCTTAGGTCAGTTAGGATCACCACTTTATTTTAAGAATGTGAAATGTCAGAATAATAAGAGAGAATGATTTATTTCAGCTTTGATTTCTTTCATCACATTCCCAGTGGGTCAGAAGTTTACATACATTCAATTAGTATTTGGTAGCATTGCCTTTATATTGTTTAACTTGGGTCAAACGTTCCGGGTTGCCTTCCACAAGCTTCCCACAATAAGTTGGGTGAATTTTGGCCCATTCCTCCTGACAGGAATAAATTATAACTACAACCCAATGTCATGTTTAAAAAAGAAATGAAACCTCTTATATTAGGGTCAAATTTGAACACTTTTTAAAAATGCGATTAATCTTTATTAACTACAGAAAATCATACAATTAATCTTGATTAATTATTTAAATCTATTGACAGCCCTAGTTCTAATATACAACCTGGGGTGTATACTATAAAGCAGGATCAATGAGTTAGCAAGCTAACTTTCATAAACAACCAAAAATAACTACTGATTTTCAGGTTTATTAAGACAGCTAAGCTTCAGTATGTGTTTTTGGTTGTTGAGTCCATTAGACCATGCCCATTTTAAACTGGTCTTTCTAATATAGATATATATATTTAGACAAGTTAGCTGGCTACCTCATTGATCCTGCTTGTAGTTTACCCCTCTGGAGAGAAGGTCATACACATTGATCCTGCTTGTAGTTTACCACTCTGGAGAGAAGGTCATACACATTGATCCTGCTTGTAGTTTACCCCCCTGGAGAGGAGAGAGGATCATACACATTGATCCTGCTTGTAGTTTACCCCCCTGGAGAGGAGAGAGGGTCATACACATTGATCCTGTTTGTAGTTTACCCCTCTAGAGAGGAGAGATGGTCATACACATTGATCATGCTTGTAGTTTACCCCTCTGGAGAGGAGAGAAGGTCATACACATTGATCCTGCTTGTAGTTTACCCCTCTGGAGAGGAGAGAAGGTCATACACATTGTGATGCATACACCTGATTTAGGAGAGGAGACCAACATACACATTATAATACAGAAGGACAACACCAAGATTATGACACCTGAGGTACAAAAGACCCTTGTTACAAAATGTGACCACAAGCACTTATTAACCACCAAGCTCTTCTGAGGATGGTTAAGAGATCTTTGACAATGTGAATGTATGAAGTGAAACCGGGAACCTCTATGGGTTGACGGTATTATGGACAGACGGACAGACAGACAGATAGGACATTTGTATAGACAGCAGCACTGACCCGAAGCCCTGGCTGTTGAGTCGTGCCCTGTTGGAGGTCCAGGAGGAATACCAGCCGCTGTACTCTTCCTGGTTAGAACAGCTAATCTGGTCCGGTGTCACTGAACCAGCCTCGAACCCCAGGGGCTTGTGATAGAGACACTCTGTGGAGCACAGACACACTGTTTTACAACTCATCTATAAAGTCATAAAGTGCTATGGCACATTGCAGAAGAGTCTATTTTCAACATAACATTTTTCACAATCTCATTTTATATTCTCACAGTTGGAGTGGTACAGATCAGAGCACGGTATCTAAATTGTAATCTGGTTATGAAACGTTAAAATGTCAGGGCTCCTAGTGTTTGCGTAACACGTCAAACCTCTGATGCCATCCTTGCGTGACACAGAGAGACGATCTGGGAAGTTGATTAACGTCAAACGTTTACAGAGATTTACAGATGTTTGAGATTCTGTGTAAATCTCCTGCTGGGTTTTGTCTCTGCCAGTCTGCCAGTCTGTTCCTGTTGGATGTAAAGTATTATGGCTCACATCATGCTCTCTGTGCATGTTGGCTGGACATCTATCTGGTACACTTAGCTGGTGTTGAATGCACAGTGGTCGTTCTTCAACTACAGGACACATTGCTGTCACCTTCTCCATGTAAGGATCCTTCATACCACTGAGCTCAGTGTAATATGAGTGATTTTGTTTTCTTAGGGGGTAGATCAGATTGAATATTGCACATAGATTGTGGATTCTATCAATGTAATTGTCTGCATCATTTCCAATCTCCCTTATATATTTTATATATACATACAGTACCAGTCAAAAGTTTGCACACCTACTCATTCAAGGGTTTTTCTTTATTTTTACTATTTTCTACATTGTAGAATAATAGTTCAGACATCAAAACTATGAAATACATGGAATCATGTAGTAACCAAAAAAGTGTTAAACAAATCAAAATATATTTTATATTTGAGATTATTAAAAGTAGCCACCCTTTGCCTTGATGAATGCTTTGCACACTCTTGGCATTCTCTTAACCAGCTTCATGAGGTAGTCACCTGGAATGCATTTCAATTAACAGGTGAGCCTTGTTAAAAGTACATTTGTGGAATTTCTTTCCTTTTTAATGCGTGTGAGCGAATCAGTTGTGTTGTGACAAGGTAGGGGCGGTATACAGAAGATAGCCCTATTTGGCAAAAGACCAAGTCCATATTATGGCAACAACAGGTCCAATAAGCAAAGAGAAACAACAGTCCAGCAGTACTTTAAGACATGAAGCTCAGTCCATCATTACTTTAAGACATGAAGGTCAGTCCATCATTACTTTAAGACATGAAGATCAGTCCATCATTACTTTAAGACATGAAGGTCAGTCCATCATTACTTTAAGACATGAAGGTCAGTCCATCATTACTTTAAGACATGAAGGTCAGTCCATCATTACTTTAAGACATGAAGGTCAGTCCATCATTACTTTAAGACATGAAGGTCAGTCAACCCGGACATTTCAAGAACTTTGAAAGTTTCTAAAAGTGCAGTCGCAAAAACCATCAAGCACTATGTTGAAACTGTCATGAGGACCGCCACAGGAAAGGAAGACCCAGAGTTATCTCTGCTGCAGAGGATAATGTGGTAAACCGTGGGGTGTTGGGTTGAGCGTGCAGAGATTGACACAGAGACAGGGAGGCTTTAGTCCGAAAACAACTTTACTTAAGACAAAAAATAAATATATCAAAGAAATAACTTTTGCTCGGTCTTCCTTCTCTCTCTTAACTGGTGCCCGTCTCTCCTCCGCGGTGTGCCATCGTGCTCCTATTATTTAGCCTCCACAGCTGGTTGGAACTTTCCTCTAATTACCTCCACTTAGCTGTCCGTGTCGGGGTGCCCAGCTCCGGTATTCCCAGCAGAGGGAGCCAACGTCGCCTCACGTACCTCCCCTCTATTACCATCCCCCGGGGTAGACCTCCTGGGATAAAGTTAGGTACAAATCTATTGTAGTAGCCTGCTAACCCCAGGAATGACTTCACCTGCCTCTTGGTTCGGGGGACCGGCTATTCCCTAATGGCAGCGATTTTTTTTTCTTGGGGCTTCACATTTCCCCTCCCGATCTTATATCCCAGGTACTCCACTTCGGCGTAGCCCAGCTTGCACTTGTGGGGGTTCGCGGTCAGACCTGCATCCCTTAGCGCATAAACCACGGCCTGTAACTTACACAGATGTGACTCCCAATTGTCACTGTGCACAATTATGTCATCTAGATAAGCCGCTGCGTACTCACTGTGCGGCCGCAGGACTCGGTCCAGGAGTCGCTGAAATGTCTCTGGTGCCCCGTGGAGCCCGAAAGGCAGAACCGGTAGTGGATCAGCCCCCCCGTGTGGAAAAAGGGAGGTCTCTGCCAGTGGTACCTGCCAGGTCTCTGCCAGTGGTACCTGCCAGTACCCCTTCGTCAGCAATGGACATTAGACCAGTGTAAATATGTCCTTTGGTCTGATAAGTCCAAATTTTTGATTTTTGGTTCAACCGCCGTGTCTTTGTGAGACGCAGAGTAGGTGAACGGATGATCTCTGCATGTGTGGTTCCCATTGTGAAGCATGGAGAAGGAGGTGTGATGGTGTGGGGGTGCTTTCCTGGTGACACTCTCTACTTTATTTAGAATTCAAGGCACACTTAACCAGCATGGCTACCAGTTCCTTTATGTATTCACAGAAAGGCCAAAAAGATCATCAAGGACATCAACCACCCGAGCCACGGCCTGTTCACCCCGCCATCATCCAGACGGCGAGGTCAGTACAGGTGCATCAAAGCTGGGACCGAGACACTGAAAAACAGCTTCTATCTCAAGGCCATCAGTGTTACATCTGCTCCTGCCACGCCTTCTACTTCTCATCCTGTGTCTCCCTAACCTGCCGCCACTCCCCCAGTGCTCTCTCCCTCTCTTTCTATGTGTGTGTGTATGTGATTGTGTGAGTAGCGGCAGTTGCAACCTGTTCCATAATCAAGGCATCTACAAAAACTCAGCCCTGCCACTTCCATGCTGCCAGTTCGTAGCCCCTGCTCAGTCAGTCTGCAATTCAAGCCTTTGGTCCCGCACAGATCTTATCCTGTTGTGCCTGTTTTTCCCTAGCCTGACGCTGCTTTTCTCTCCTCTACAGTTCCGTCTGCTCTGACTCTGGTTCCTGTCTCCAGTCCCTCGTTACGTCAGTCCTGCTTCCCTGTCCTGGAACCCCACTCTACTGCTTCCTTGGATTCCGCTCCGGACCTGCTTACCCTGCCCCTACTCCCCTTGCGCCAGCCCCAGCCTCAGCCCCAGTTCCTGGTTCCCTGCTACCCGCCCCTGCTTACCCTGCCCTTTCTCCCCTTGCCCCAGCCTTAGCCCCAGTTCCTGGTTCCCTGCTACTCGCCCTTGCTTCCCCTGCCCTTTCTCCCCTTGCCCCAGCCTCAGCCCCAGTTCCTGGTTCCCTGCTTACCCTGCCCTTTCTCCCCTTGCCCCAGTTCCTGGTTCCCTGCTTACCCTGCCCTTTCTCCCCTTGCCCCAGCCTCAGCCCCAGTTCCTGGTTCCCTGCTTACCCTGCCCTTTCTCCCCTTGCCCCAGCCTCAGCCCCAGTTCCTGGTTCCCTGCTACCCGCCCCTGCTTCCCCTGCCATTTCTCCCCTTGCCCCAGCCTCAGCCCCAGTTCCTGGTTCCCTGCTACCCGCCCCTGCTTACCCTGTCCTTTCTCCCCTTGCCCCAGCCTCAGCCCCAGTTCCTGGTTCCCTGCTACTCGCCCTTGCTTACCCTGCCCTTTCTCCCCTTGCCCCAGTTCCTGGTTCCCTGCTACCCGCCCCTGCTTCCCCTGCCCTTTCTCCCCTTGCCCCAGCCTCAGCCCCAGTTCCTGGTTCCCTGCTACCCGCCCCTGCTTACCCTGCCCTTTCTCCCCTTGCCCCAGCCTCAGCCCCAGTTCCTGGTTCCCTGCTACCCGCCCCTGCTTTACCCTGCCCTTTCTCCCCTTCCCCCAGCCTCAGCCCCAGTTCCTGGTTCCCTGCTACCCGCCCCTGCTTACCCTGCCCTTTCTCCCCTTTCCCCAGCCTCAGCCCCAGTTCCTGGTTCCCTGCTACCTGCCCCTGCTTACCCTGCCCTTTCTCCCCTTGCCCCAACCTCAGTTCCTGGTTCCCTGCTACCCGCCCCTGCTTACCCTGCCCTTTCTCCCCTTGCCCCAGCCTCAGCCCCAGTTCCCTGCTTACCCTGCCCTTTCTCCCCTTAACCCAGTTCCTGGTTCCCTGCTTACCCTGCCCTTTCTCCCCTTCCCCCAGCCTCAGCCCCAGTTCCTGGTTCCCTGCTTACCCTGCCCTTTCTCCCCTTGCCCCAGCCTCAGCCCCAGTTCCTGGTTCCCTGCTACCCGCCCCTGCTTACCCTGCCCTTTCTCCCCTTGCCCCAGCCTCAGCCCCAGTTCCTGGTTCCCTGCTACCCGCCCCTGCTTACCCTGCCCTTTCTCCCCTTGCCCCAGCCTCAGCCCCAGTTCCTGGTTCCCTGCTTACCCTGCCCTTTCTCCCCTTCCCCCAGCCCCAACCCCAGTTCCTGGTTCCCTGCTTACCCTGCCCTTTCTCCCCTTGCCCCAGCCTCAGCCCCAGTTCCTGGTTCCCTGCTACCCGCCCCTGCTTACCCTGCCCTTTCTCCCCTTGCCCCATCCTCAGTCCCAGTTCCTGGTTCCCTGCTACCCGCCCCTGCTTCCCCTGCCCTTTCTCCCCTTGCCCCAGCCTCAGCCCCAGTTCCTGGTTCCCTGCTTACCCTGCCCTTTCTCCCCTTCCCCCAGCCTCAACCCCAGTTCCTGGTTCCCTGCTTACCCTGCACTTTCTCCCCTTGCCCCAGCCTCAGCCCCAGTTCCTGGTTCCCTGCTACCTGCCCCTGCTTACCCTGCCCTTTCTCCCCTTGCCCCAACCTCAGTTCCTGGTTCCCTGCTACCTGCCCCTGCTTACCCTGCCCTTTCTCCCCTTGCCCCAGCCTCAGCCCCAGTTCCCTGCTTACCCTGCCCTTTCTCCCCTTGCCCCAGTTCCTGGTTCCCTGCTTACCCTGCCCTTTCTCCCCTTCCCCCAGCCTCAGCCCCAGTTCCTGGTTCCCTGCTTACCCTGCCCTTTCTCCCCTTGCCCCAGCCTCAGCCCCAGTTCCCTGCTTACCCTGCCCTTTCTCCCCTTGCCCCAGTTCCTGGTTCCCTGCTTACCCTGCCCTTTCTCCCCTTGCCCCAGCCTCAGCCCCAGTTCCTGGTTCCCTGCTACCCCCCCCTGCTTCCCCTGCCCTTTCTCCCCTTGCCCCAGCCTCAGCCCCAGTTCCTGGTTCCCTGCTTACCCTGCCCTTTCTCCCCTTGCCCCAGCCTCAGCCCCAGTTCCTGGTTCCCTGCTACCCGCCCCTGCTTACCCTGCCCTTTCTCCCCTTGCCCCATCCTCAGTCCCAGTTCCTGGTTCCCTGCTACCCGCCCCTGCTTCCCCTGCCCTTTCTCCCCTTGCCCCAGCCTCAACCCCAGTTCCTGGTTCCCTGCTTACCCTGCCCTTTCTCCCCTTCCCCCAGCCTCAACCCCAGTTCCTGGTTCCCTGCTTACCCTGCACTTTCTCCCCTTGCCCCAGCCTCAGCCCCAGTTCCTGGTTCCCTGCTTACCCTGCCCTTTCTCCCCTTCCCCCAGCCTCAACCCCAGTTCCTGGTTCCCTGCTTACCCTGCACTTTCTCCCCTTGCCCCAGCCTCAGCCCCAGTTCCTGGTTCCCTGCTTACCCTGCCCTTTCTCCCCTTCCCCCAGCCTCAACCCCAGTTCCTGGTTCCCTGCTTACCCTGCACTTTCTCCCCTTGCCCCAGCCTCAGCCCCAGTTCCTGGTTCCCTGCTTACCCTGCCCTTTCTCCCCTTGTCCCAGCCTCAGCCCCAGTTCCTGGTTCCCTGCTACCCGCCCCAGCATCCCCTGGCCTGCACCCCATCTCCCCCCGCTTTTCAATAAATACCTTAGTTACCTTATCCCTGTCTCCTCGTCTGAGTCTGCTCTTGGGTTCACCTGCTTCACCCCGCGTTACAATCAGACTGTTAAATAGCCATCACTAGCCGGGTACCACCCGGTTACTCAACCCTGCAACTTAAATGCCGCTGCCCTATATACATAAACATGGAATCACTGGTCACTTTAATAATGTTTACATACTGCTTTATTCATCTCATATGTATGCACGGTATTCTATTCTACTGTATTTTAGTCAATGCCACTCCGACATTGTTCATCCTAATATTTATATATTTCTTAATTACATTATTTTACTTTTAGATTTGTGTGTATTGTTGTGAATTGTTAGATACTACTGCACTGTTGGAGCTAGGAACACAAGCATTTAGTTAAAAATGACTGCACTGTTGGAGCTAGGAAGACAAGCATTTAGTTAAATATTACTGCACTGTTGGAGCTAGGAAGACAAGCATTTAGTTAAATATTACTGCACTGTTGGAGCTAGAAACACAAGCATTTAGTTAGATACTACTGCACTGTTGGAGCTAGGAACACAAGCATTTAGTTAAAAATTACTGCACTGTTGGAGCTAGGAAGACAAGCATTTAGTTAAATATTACTGCACTGTTGGAGCTAGGAAGACAAGCATTTAGTTAAATATTACTGCACTGTTGGAGCTAGAAACACAAGCATTTAGTTAGATACTACTGCACTGTTGGAGCTAGGAACACAAGCATTTAGTTAAATACTACTGCACTGTTGGAGCTAGGAACACAAGCATTTAGTTAGATACTACTGCACTGTTGTAGCTAGGAACACAAGCATTTAGTTAGATACTACTGCACTGTTGGAGTTAGGAACACAAGCATTTAGTTAAATACTACTGCACTGTTGGAGCTAGGAACACAAGCATTTAGTTAAATACTACTGCACTGTTGGAGCTAGGAACACAAGCATTTAGTTAAATACTACTGCACTGTTGGAGCTAGGAACACAAGCATTTAGTTAGATACTACTGCACTGTTGGAGCTAGGAACACAAGCATTTAGTTAGATACTACTGCACTGGTGGAGCTAGGAAGACAAGCATTTAGTTAGATACTACTGCACTGTTGGAGCTAGGAACACAATAATTTAGTTAAATACTACTGCACTGTTGGAGCTAGGAACACAATCATTTAGTTAAATACTACTGCACTGTTGGAGCTAGAAACATAATCATTTAGTTAGATATTACTGCACTGTTGGAGGCTGAGAGGGAGGCTGCTGGGTGTTCTGACCCCATGCTGGGAGGCTGAGAGGGAGGCTGCTGGGTGTTCTGACCCCATGCTGGGAGACTGAGAGGGAGGCTGCTGGGTGTTCTGACCCCATGCTGGGAGGCTGAGAGGGAGGCTGCTGGGTGCTCTGACCCCATGCTGGGAGACTGAGAGGGAGGCTGCTGGGTGTTCTGACCCCATGCTGGGAGGCTGAGAGGGAGGCTGCTGGGTGCTCTGACCCCATGCTGGGAGACTGAGAGGGAGGCTGCTGGGTGTTCTGACCCCATGCTGGGAGACTGAGAGGGAGGCTGCTGGGTGTTCTGACCCCATGCTGGGAGGCTGAGAGGGAGGCTGCTGGGTGCTCTGACCCCATGCTGGGAAACTGAGAGGGACGCTGCTGGGTGCTCTGACCCCATGCTGGGAGGCTGAGAGGGAGGCTGCTGGGTGTTCTGACCCCATGTTGGGAGACTGAGAGGGAGGCTGCTGGGTGCTCTGACCCCATGCTGGGAGGCTGAGAGGGAGGCTGCTGGGTGCTCTGACCCCATGCTGGGAGGCTGAGAGGGAGGCTGCTGGGTGCTCTGACCCCATGCTGGGAGGCTGAGAGGGAGGCTGCTGGGTGTTCTAACCCCATGCTGGGAGACTGAGAGGGACGCTGCTGGGTGTTCTGACCCCATGCTGGGAGGCTGAGAGGGAGGCTGCTGGGTGTTCTGACCCCATGCTGGGAGGCTGAGAGGGAGGCTGCTGGGTGCTCTGACCCCATGCTGGGAGGCTGAGAGGGAGGCTGCTGGGTGTTCTGACCCCATGCTGGGAGACTGAGAGGGAGGCTGCTGGGTGTTCTGACCCCATGCTGGGAGGCTGAGAGGGAGTCTGCTGGGTGTTCTGACCCCATGCTGGGAGGCTGAGAGGGAGGCTGCTGGGTGGACTGACCCCATGCTGGGAGACTGAGAGGGAGGCTGCTGGGTGTTCTGACCCCATGCTGGGAGACTGAGAGGGAGGCTGCTGGGTGGTCTGACCCCATGCTGGGAGACTTAGAGGGAGGCTGATGGGAGCAGATGGTCAGTCGTCCCCTAAAGTGGTGCTTCACCCCACCAGCCGTTTATATAAAAGGCAGCTTCTAATCCACTATGCTGGATCAACTATCGTTGCCAGTTCCAAAGTCCACAGGATGCCCTCCATCACGTGTGCTCCTGGGCCCAGTATCAGGGAGCAGTAGGGCTTTTGAGTGACAGGCTTATTTAGGGACGTAATCTGTTCATCACATTGCCACTACAGTAATGAGATCATTTAATGGCATCCAACATATGCTATCTCTCCTTCTTCTCTTCCTGACTCTCCTATGGAGCCATTTCAGCGCCAACAGAAATTGTATTTGAATTTGTATTAGGATATTGAATTTGAATGTAATATTTTTGAATTTGTAATGCACAAATCATTGAATTCATACATTTTACTTGTATTTCATGATTTGAAACTGAGTTGAATGAATATTGCATTAAGTTTTAAAATAAAATGTAATATATTTGATTGTTTTTGTCATTTAGCAAACGCAGTTACCCAGAGCGATTTACAGGAGCAACTAGGGTTAAGTGACTTGCTCAAGGGCACATTGACTTGTGCAATTGAAGAAGGCCTTTTTTATTAGCATGATGGGTTGAAATGCTTCAGGAGGGCGGTCACTTGTGTTTTCGAGGTAGAAGACCTGTCTCCATATGAGTTGAATCAGGGGGAAGAGGTACTTGCTAAGCAGGCAGTGTGACAACCTTTACAATGGTGCCACTGGGTTAGGGTTAAGGATAGACCTAACCCAAAAGTACTATCCCTAACCCAACAGTACTAACCCTAACCCTAACCCAACAGTACTAACCCTAACCCAGCAGTACTAACCCTAACCCAGCAGTACTATCCCTAACCCAGCAGTACTATCCCTAACCCAGCAGTACTATCCCTAACCCAGCAGTAATATCCCTAACCCAGCAGTACTATCCCTAACCCAGCAGTACTATCCCTAACCCAGCAGTACTATCCCTAACCCAGCAGTACTAACCCTAACCCAACAGTACTATCCCAACCCAGCAGTTCTATCCCTAACCCAGCAGTACTAACCACAACCCTAACCCAACAGCACTAACCCCAACCCTAACCCAGCAATACTAACCCAACCCAGCAGTACTATCCCTAACCCAGCAGTACTATCCCTAACCCAGCAGTACTAACCCTAACCCAGCAGTACTATCCCTAACCCAGCAGTACTATCCCAACCCAGCAGTACTAACCCTAACCCAGCAGTAATATCCCTAAAGCTAACCCAGCAGTACTATCCCTAACCCAACAGTACTATCCCTAACCCAGCAGTACTATCCCTAACCCAACAGTACTATCCCTAACCCAGCAGTACTATCCCTAACCCAGCAGTACTATCCCTAACCCAGCAGTACTATCCCTAACCCAGCAGTACTATCCCTAACCCAACAGTACTATCCCTAACCCAGCAGTACTATCCCTAACCCAGCAGTACTATCCCTAACCCAGCAGTCCTAACCACAACCCAGCAGTACTATCCCTAACCCAGCAGTACTATCCCTAACCCAGCAGTCCTAACCACAACCCAGCAGTACTATCCCTAACCCAGCAGTACTAACCCCAACCCTAACCCAGCAGTACTAACCCTAACCCAGCAGTCCTAACCACAACCCAGCAGTACTATCCCTAACCCAGCAGTACTAACCACAACCACAACCCAGCAGTACTATCCCTAACCCAACAGTACTATCCCTAACCCAGCAGTAATATCCCTAACCCAGCAGTACTATCCCTAACCCAGCAGTACTATCCCTAACCCAACAGTACTATCCCTAACCCAGCAGTACTATCCCTAACCCAGCAGTACTATCCCTAACCCAGCAGTACTATCCCTAACCCAGCAGTACTATCCCTAACCCAGCAGTCCTAACCACAACCCAGCAGTACTATCCCTAACCCAGCAGTACTAACCCTAACCAAACAGTACTAACCCTAACCAAACAGTGCTAACCCTCACAGTAGGTGACTATAGCTAGGTGACCACAGGTACAGTAGGTGACTATAGCTAGGTGACCACAGGTACAGTAGGTGACTATAGCTAGGTGACTATAGCTAGGTGACCACAGGTACAGTAGGTGACTATAGCGAGGTGACTATAGCTAGGTGACTATAGCTAGGTGACTATAGCTAGGTGACCACTGGTACAGTAGGTGACTATAGCGAGGTGACTATAGCTAGGTGACTATAGCTAGGTGACCACAGGTACAGTAGGTGACTATAGCTAGGTGACTATAGCTAGGTGACCACAGGTACAGTAGGTGACCACAGATAGTCGTTCACCACCGCAAGGTCAGGTGACCTGGGCGGAATCCTATCCTCACCTGGCATGCAGTCTAGTGGGCGGCTCTGAGGAGGCGATGTGGCCAGGACAGGTGATGTCATAGTGGGGGTACCTGTTGCAGAATCCCCCCCTTCACAGTCACATGTGCAGGCTTTCCCTGTCCCAGTCCATGTCTCTAGGACCTCTTCCTCCTGCTGCTGCTCCTCCTGCACCTCCTCCTCTGGTTGCACCTCCTCCTCCTGCTCCTCCTGGACCTCCTCTTCCTCCTGGAATACAGGTCCAGAAATGGTTACAATCTTATTTTAGCCTACTATCGTTCTAACCAGCCCAATCCCATCTCACTGTACTACAGTAACAAGAGTTCTAACCAGCCCAATCCCATCTCAATGTGTTAGAGTAACTAGATTCTAACCAGCCCAATCCAATCTCAATAACCAGCCCATTTCCATATCCATGTACAAGAGTACCTAGAGTACTAACCAGCGCAATCCCATCTCAATGTGTTAGTGTAACTAGAGTACTAACCAGCCCAATCCCATCTCAATGTGTTAGTGTAACTCGAGTACTAACCAGCCCAATCCCATCTCAATGTGTTAGTGTAACTAGAGTACTAACCAGCCCAATCCCATCTCAATGTGTTAGTGTAACTAGAGTACTAACCAGCCCAATCCCATCTAAATGTGTTAAAGTAACTACAGTTCTAACCAGCCCAATCCCATCTCAATGTGTTAGTGTAACTAGAGTACTAACCAGCCCAATCCCATCTAAATGTGTTAGTGTAACTAGAGTACTAACCAGCCCAATCCCATCTCAATGTATTAGTGTAACTAGAGTACTAACCAGCCCAATCCCATCTAAATGTACTAGAGTAACTAGATTCTAACCAGCCCAATCCCATCTCAATGTGTTAAAGTAACTACAGTTCTAACCAGCCCAATCCCATCTCAATGTGTTAAAGTAACTACAGTTCTAACCAGCCCAATCCAATCTCAATGTGTTAGAGTAACTAGATTATAACCAGCTCAATCCTATCTTGCTGTATTCGACTAAATTAGTTCTAAACATCCCAATCCCATCTCAATGTGTTAAAGTAACTACAGTTCTAACCAGCCCAATCCAATCTCAATGTACTAGAGTAACTAGATTCTAACCAGCCCAATCCCATCTCAATGTGTTGTAACTAGTTCTAACCAGCCCAATAATCTCAATGTGTTAGTGTAACTAGAGTCTGACCAGCCCAATCCAATCTCACTGTACCAAAATAACTAGAGTTCTGACCAGCCCAATCCCATCTCACTGTACTAGAGTAGTGTTAACCAGCCCAATCCCATCTCAATGTATTAGAGTAACTAGTTGTAACCAGCCCAATCCAATCTCAATAACCAGCCCATTTCCATATCCATGTACAAGAGTACCTAGAGTTTTAACCAGCCCAATCCCATCTCAATGTGTTAGTGTAACTAGAGTACTAACCAGCCCAATCCCATCTCAATGTACTAGTGTAACTAGAGTACTAACCAGCCCAATCCCATCTCAATGTGTTAGTGTAACTAGAGTACTAACCAGCCCAATCCCATCTCAATGTGTTAGTGTAACTAGAGTACTAACCAGCCCAATCCCATCTCAATGTGTTAGTGTAACTAGAGTACTAACCAGCCCAATCCCATCTAAATGTATTAGTGTAACTAGAGTACTAACCAGCCCAATCCCATCTCAATGTGTTAGTGTAACTAGAGTACTAACCAGCCCAATCCCATCTCAATGTGTTAGTGTAACTAGAGTACTAACCAGCCCAATCCCATCTCAATGTATTAGTGTAACTAGAGTACTAACCAGCCCAATCCCATCTAAATGTGTTAAAGTAACTACAGTTCTAACCAGCCCAATCCCATCTCAATGTGTTAGTGTAACTAGAGTACTAACCAGCCCAATCCCATCTAAATGTACTAGAGTAACTAGATTCTAACCAGCCCAATCCCATCTCAATGTGTTAAAGTAACTACAGTTCTAACCAGCCCAATCCCATCTCAATGTGTTAAAGTAACTACAGTTCTAACCAGCCCAATCCAATCTCAATGTGTTAGAGTAACTAGATTATAACCAGCTCAATCCTATCTTGCTGTATTCGACTAAATTAGTTCTAAACATCCCAATCCCATCTCAATGTGTTATTGTAACTAGAGTTCTGACCAGCCCAATCCCATCTCACTGTACTAGAGTAGTGTTAACCAGCCCAATCCCATCTCAATGTATTAGAGTAGTGTTAACCAGCCCAATCCCATCTCAATGTATTAGAGTAACTAGTTGTAACCAGCCCAATCCAATCTCACTTTACTAAAGTACCTAGAGTTCTAACCAGCCCAATCCCATCTTGCTGTACTAGACTAAATTAATTATTACCAGGCAAATCCCATCTCAATGTATTAGAGTAACTAGATTCTAACCAGCCCAATCCCGTCTCAATAACCAGCGCCATCTCAATGCATTAGAGTTACTAGAGTTTTGACCAGCCCAATCCCATCTCATTGTAATAGGGTGACTAGAGTTCTAACCAGCCCAATCCCATTGTACTAGAGTAACTAGATTCTAACCAGCCCAATCCCATCTCACTCCAATCCTATCTCAATGTTCTATAGTAACTAGAGTTTTTTCCGGCCCAATCCCATCTCAATAACCAGCCCAATCCCATCTCAATGTACTAGAGTAACTAGAGTCCTAACAACCCAATCACACAGCAATGTACTACATTAACTAGATTCTAACCAGCCCAATCCCATCTCAATGTACTTGAGTAGCTACAGTTCTATCCAGCCCAATCCCATCTCAATGCACTTGAGTAGCTACAGTTCTAACCAGCCCAATCCCATCTCAATGTACTAGAGTTCTAACCAGCCAGTTACCATCTCAATGTATGAGAGTTCTAACAGCCCAATCCCATAGCAATGTACTAGAGTAACGAGAGTTCTAACCAGCAGAATCCCATTTTGCTCTACTATAGTAACTAGAGTTCTAACCAGCCCAATCCCATCTATCTGTAGTACAGTAACTACAGTTCTAACCAGCCCAATCCAATCTCAATGTAGTAGAGTAACTAGAGTTCTAACCAGTCCAATCCCATAGCAATGTACTAGAGTAACTAGATTCTAACCAGCCCAATCCCATAGCAATGTACTAGAGTAACTAGAGTTCTAACCAGCCCAATCCCATCTATCTGTAGTACAGTAACTAGAGTTCTAACCAGCCCAATCCCATCTCAATGTATTCGTGTAACTAGAGTACTGACCAGCCCAATCCCATAGCAATGTACTAGAGTAACGAGAGTTCTAACCAGCCCAATCCCATAGCAATGTACTAGAGTAACTAGAGTTCTAACCAGCCCAATCCCATCTATCTGTAGTACAGTAACTAGAGTTCTAACCAGCCCAATCCCATCTCAATGTATTCGTGTAACTAGAGTACTGACCAGCCCAATCCAATCTCACCGTAATAAAGTAACTAGTGTTCTAACAGCCCAATCCCATCTCCCTGTACTAAAGTAACTCGATTCTAACAGCCCAATCCCATCTCCCTGTACTAAAGTAACTCGATTCTAACAGCCCAATCCCATCTCCCTGTACTAAAGTAACTCGATTCTAACAGCCCAATCCCATCTCCCTGTACTAGAGTAACTAGAGTTCTAATTAGCCCAATCCCATTTTATTGTTCTATAGCAACTAGAGTTTTATCCAGCCCAATCCCATCTCAAAAACCAGCCCAATACCACCTAACTTAACTAAAACAAATACAGTTACAACCAGCCCAATCACATCTCAATATACTAGAGTAATTTGAGTTCTAACCAGCCCAATCCCATAGCAATGTACTAGAGTAACGAGAGTTCTAACCAGCCCAATCCCATCTCAATGCACTAGAGTACAACCAGCCCAATCGCATCTCAATATACTAGAGTAATTTGAGTTCTAACCAGCCCAATCCCATAGCAATGTACTAGAGTAACGAGAGTTCTAACCAGCCCAATCCCATCTCAATGCACTAGAGTCCTAACCAGCCCAATCCCATCTCACTCCAATCCTATCTCAATGTTCTATAGTAACTAGAGTTTTTTCCGGCCCAATCCCATCTCAATAACCAGCCCAATCCCATCTCAATGTACTAGAGTAACTAGAGTCCTAACAACCCAATCACACAGCAATGTACTACATTAACTAGATTCTAACCAGCCCAATCCCATCTCAATGTACTTGAGTAGCTACAGTTCTATCCAGCCCAATCCCATCTCACTGTACTAGAGTAACTAGAGTTATAATTTGCCCAATCCCATTTTATTGTTCTATAGCAACTAGAGTTTTATCCAGCCCAATCCCATCTCAAAAACCAGCCCAATCCCACCTAATTTAACTAAAACAAATACAGTTACAACCAGCCCAATCGCATCTCAATATACTAGAGTAACGAGAGTTCTAACCAGCCCAATCCCATAGCAATGTACTAGAGTAACTAGATTCTAACCAGCCCAATCCCATCTCAATGTACTAGAGTAACTAGAGTCCTAACAACCCAATCACACAGCAATGTACTACATTAACTAGATTCTAACCAGCCCAATCCCATCTCAATGTACTTGAGTAGCTACAGTTCTATCCAGCCCAATCCCATCTCACTGTACTAGAGTAACTAGAGTCCTAACAACCCAATCACACAGCAATGTACTACATTAACTAGAGTTCTAACCAGCCCAATCCCATAGCAATGTACTAGAGTAACTAGAGTCCTAACAGCCCAATCCCATTTCAATGTATTAGAGTACCTACCTCCTGAGAGTGAACACCGCTTAGGACTGCAGCACCGACAGACAGGCAGCAGAGAAAGAAAGAGAAAAAGACAGACAGACAGGAGGAGGGAAATACAGTGAGAAAAATACTGAAATATAGAGACAAAATAAACTACATTGGTTTTGAGAGGCCTCTGAAAAACGAGAATAAAACCACAGCATTTTGGATGCAGCAAACTAATCTCTAACAAATATCCCCAACATACGGTCTGATATCCCCAACATACGGTCTGATATCCCCGACATACGGTATGATACTCCCAACGTCTGGTCTGATATCCCCAACATACGGTATGATACCCCCAACATACGGTCTGATATCCCCAACATACGGTATGATACCCCCAACATCCGGTCTGATACCTCCAACATCCGGTCTGATACCCCCAACATACGGTCTGATATCCCCAACATACGGTCTGATATCCCCAACATACGGTCTGATATCCCCAACATACGGTCTGATATCCCCAACATCCGGTCTGATATCCCCAACGTATGGTCTGATATCCTCAACATATGGTCTAATATCCCCAACATCCGGTCTGATACCCCCAACATATGGTCTGATATCCCCAACATCCGGTCTGATATCCCCAACGTCCTGTCTGATATCTCCAACATATGGCCTGATATCCCCAACGTCCGGTCTGATACCCCCAACATCCGGTCTGATATCCCCAACGTCCGGTCTGATACCCCCAACGTCCGGTCTGATATCCCCAACATACGGTCTGATACCCCGAACATACGGTCTGATACCCCCAACATACGGTCTGATATCCCAGCATACGGTCTGATACCCCCAACATACGGTCTGATATCCCCAACATACGGTCTGATATCCCCAACATCCGGTCTGATATCCTCAACATCCGGTCTGATATCCCCAACATCTGGTCTGATATCCCCAACATACGGTATGATACCCCCAACATACGGTCTGATATCCCCAACATACGGTATGATACCCCCAACATACGGTCTGATATCCCCAACATACGGTATGATACCCCCAACATACGGTATGATACTCCCAAAATATGGTCTGATATCCCCAACATCCGGTCTGATACCCCCAACATACGGTCTGATATCCCCAACATACGGTATGATACCCCCAACATACTGTCTGATACCCCCAACATACGGTCTGATATCCCCGACATACGGTATGATACCCCCAACACACGGTCTGATATCCCCAACGTACGGTCTGATATCCCCAACATACGGTCTGATATCCCCAACATACGGTCTGATATCCCCAGCATACGGTCTGATACCCCCAACATACGGTCTGATATCCCCAACATACGGTATGATACCCCCAACATACGGTCTGATACCCCCAACATACGGTATGATACCCCCAACATACGGTCTGCTATCCCCAACATACGGTATGATACCCCCAACATACGGTCTGATATCCCCAACATACGGTATGATACCCCCAACATACGGTCTGATACCCCCAACATACGGTATGATACCCCCAACATACGGTCTGATACCCCCAACATACGGTCTGATATCCCCGACATACGGTATGATACTCCCAACATACGGTATTATACTCCCAACATACGGTCTGATACCCCCAACATACGGTCTGATATCCCCAACATACGGTATGATACTCCCAACATACGGTATGATACTCCCAACATACGGTATGATACTCCCAACATACGGTATGATACTCCCAACATACGGTATGATACTCCCAACATACGGTATGATACTCCCAACATACGGTCTGATACCCCCAACATACGGTATGATACTCCCAACATACGGTCTGATACCCCCAACATACGGTATGATACTCCCAACATACGGTATGATACTCCCAACATACGGTATGATACTCCCAACATACGGTCTGATATCCCCAACATACGGTCTGATATCCCCGACATACGGTATGATACTCCCAACGTCTGGTCTGATATCCCCAACATACGGTATGATACCCCCAACATACGGTCTGATATCCCCAACATACGGTATGATACCCCCAACATCCGGTCTGATACCTCCAACATCCGGTCTGATACCCCCAACATACGGTCTGATATCCCCAACATACGGTCTGATATCCCCAACATACGGTCTGATATCCCCAACATACGGTCTGATATCCCCAACATCCGGTCTGATATCCCCAACGTATGGTCTGATATCCTCAACATATGGTCTAATATCCCCAACATCCGGTCTGATACCCCCAACATATGGTCTGATATCCCCAACATCCGGTCTGATATCCCCAACGTCCTGTCTGATATCTCCAACATATGGCCTGATATCCCCAACGTCCGGTCTGATACCCCCAACATCCGGTCTGATATCCCCAACGTCCGGTCTGATACCCCCAACGTCCGGTCTGATATCCCCAACATACGGTCTGATACCCCGAACATACGGTCTGATACCCCCAACATACGGTCTGATATCCCAGCATACGGTCTGATACCCCCAACATACGGTCTGATATCCCCAACATACGGTCTGATATCCCCAACATCCGGTCTGATATCCTCAACATCCGGTCTGATATCCCCAACATCTGGTCTGATATCCCCAACATACGGTATGATACCCCCAACATACGGTCTGATATCCCCAACATACGGTATGATACCCCCAACATACGGTCTGATATCCCCAACATACGGTATGATACCCCCAACATACGGTATGATACTCCCAAAATATGGTCTGATATCCCCAACATCCGGTCTGATACCCCCAACATACGGTCTGATATCCCCAACATACGGTATGATACCCCCAACATACTGTCTGATACCCCCAACATACGGTCTGATATCCCCGACATACGGTATGATACCCCCAACACACGGTCTGATATCCCCAACGTACGGTCTGATATCCCCAACATACGGTCTGATATCCCCAACATACGGTCTGATATCCCCAGCATACGGTCTGATACCCCCAACATACGGTCTGATATCCCCAACATACGGTATGATACCCCCAACATACGGTCTGATACCCCCAACATACGGTATGATACCCCCAACATACGGTCTGCTATCCCCAACATACGGTATGATACCCCCAACATACGGTCTGATATCCCCAACATACGGTATGATACCCCCAACATACGGTCTGATACCCCCAACATACGGTATGATACCCCCAACATACGGTCTGATACCCCCAACATACGGTCTGATATCCCCGACATACGGTATGATACTCCCAACATACGGTATTATACTCCCAACATACGGTCTGATACCCCCAACATACGGTCTGATATCCCCAACATACGGTATGATACTCCCAACATACGGTATGATACTCCCAACATACGGTATGATACTCCCAACATACGGTATGATACTCCCAACATACGGTATGATACTCCCAACATACGGTATGATACTCCCAACATACGGTCTGATACCCCCAACATACGGTATGATACTCCCAACATACGGTATGATACTCCCAACATACGGTATGATACTCCCAACATACGGTATGATACTCCCAACATACGGTATGATACTCCCAACATACGGTATGATACTCCCAACATACGGTCTGATACCCCCAACATACGGTATGATATCCCCAACATACGGTCTGATACCCCCAACATACGGTCTGATACCCCCAGCATACGGTCTGATACCCCCAACATACGGTCTGATACCCCCAACATACTGTCTGATACCCCCGACATACGGTCTGATATCCCCGACATACGGTCTGATACCCCCAACATACGGTCTGATATCCCCAACATACGGTCTGATATCCCCAACATACGGTATGATACCCCCAACATACGGTCTGATATCCCCAACATACGGTCTGATATCCCCAACATACGGTATGATACCCTCAACATACGGTCTGATACCCCCAACATACGGTCTGATATCCCCAACATACGGTATGATACTCCCAACGTCCGGTCTGATATCCCCAACATCCGGTCTGATATCCCCAACGTCTGGGCTGATATCCCCAACATACGGTATGATACCCCCAACATACGGTCTGATATCCGCAACATCCGGTCTGATATCCCCAACATAATGTCTGATATCCCCAACATACGGTATGATACCCCCAACATACGGTCTGATATCCCCAACATACGGTCTGATATCCCCAACATACGGTATGATACCCCCAACATCCGGTATGATACCTCCAACATACGGTCTGATACCTCCAACATACGGTCTGATACCCCCAACATACGGTCTGATATCCCCAACATACGGTATGATACCCCCAACATACGGTCTGATACCCCCAACATACGGTCTGATATCCTCAACATACGGTCTGATACCCCCAACATACGGTCTGATATCCCCAACATACGGTCTGATATCCCCAACATACGGTCTGATATCCCCAACATCCGGTCTGATATCCCCAACATACGGTATGATACCCCCAACATACGGTCTGATATCCTCAACATACGGTCTGATACCCCCAACATACGGTCTGATACCCCCAACATACGGTATGATACCCCAACATACGGTCTGATATCCCCAACATACGGTATGATACCCCCAACATACGGTCTGATATCCTCAACATACGGTCTGATACCCCCAACATACGGTCTGATACCCCCAACATACGGTATGATACCCCCAACATACGGTCTGATACCCCCAACATACTGTCTGATACCCCCAACATATGGTCTGATATCCCCGACATACGGTCTGATACCCCCAACATACGGTATGATACTCCCAACATACGGTATGATACTCCCAACATACGGTCTGATATCCCCAACATACGGTCTGATATCCCCAACATACGGTCTGATATCCCCGACATACGGTATGATACTCCCAACGTCCGGTCTGATATCCCCAACATCCGGTCTGATATCCCCAACGTCTGGGCTGATATCCCCAACATACGGTATGATACCCCCAACATCCGGTCTGATATCCGCAACATCCGGTCTGATATCCCCAACATACGGTCTGATACCCCCAACATACGGTCTGATATCCCCAACATACGGTCTGATATCCCCAACATTACAGGCATTCTTGACTGACTGAGCCTATTTAACATTATTCCACCGATGACCTTACCATGAGCTGAGTTTAAA
Organism: Salvelinus alpinus; assembly: GCF_045679555.1. Classification (NCBI taxonomy): domain Eukaryota; kingdom Metazoa; phylum Chordata; class Actinopteri; order Salmoniformes; family Salmonidae; genus Salvelinus; species Salvelinus alpinus. Next base: position 56,753,870 of record NC_092101.1, read on the forward strand.
GGTCCAGTCAACTTCTACAGACTCTTTACTCATTAGGTATTCAGAGCTGCATTTCAGAGATCTAGTATGAATCCCTTTAAGACATTTAACTGCTAAACTACTGTCCAGTTCTTCCATAACCCAGTCCAACCCAGTTTAACCCAGTCTAACCCAGTCTGACATTACCCAGTCTAACCCAGTTAACCCAGTCTGACATTACCCAGTCTAACCCAGTCTAACCCAGTCTGACTTTACCCAGTCTAACCCAGTCTGACTTTACCCAGTCTAATGCAGTCTGACATTACCCAGTCTAACCCAGTTTAACCCAGTCTGACTTTACCCAGTCTAACCCAGTCTGACTTTACCCAGTCTAATGCAGTCTGACATTACCCAGTCTAACCCAGTTTAACCCAGTCTGACATTACCCAGTCTAACCCAGTTTAATAGAGTCTGACTTTACCCAGTCTAATGCAGTCTGACATTACCCAGTCTAACCCAGTTTAACCCAGTCTGACATTACCCAGTCTAATGCAGTCTGACTTTACCCAGTCTAACCCAGTTTAACCCAGTCTGACATTACCCAGTCTAATGCAGTCTGATATTACCCAGTAAAACCCACTCTGATATTACCCAGTCTAACCCAGTTTAATCCAGTCTGACTTTACCCAGTCTAACCCAGTTTAACCCAGTCTGACTTTACCCAGTCTAATGCAGTCTGACATTACCCAGTCTAACCCAGTTTAACCCAGTCTAATGCAGTCTGACATTACCCAGTCTAACCCAGTTTAACTCGGTCTGACATTACCCAGTCTAACCCAGTTTAACCCAGTTCTTCCATAACCCAGTCTAACCCAGTTTAATCCAGTCTGACATTCCCCACTCTAAACCAGCTTACCCAGTCTAATGCAGTCTGACATTACCCAGTTTAACCCAGTTTAATCCAGTCTGACATTCCCCACTCTAAACCAGTTAACCCCAGTCTGACTTTACCCAGTCTAATGCATTCTGACATTACCCAGTCTAACCCAGTTTAACCCAGTCTGACATTACCCAGTCTAACCCAGTCTGACTTTACCCAGTCTAACCCAGTTTAACCCAGTCTGACATTACCCAGTCTAATGCAGTCTGATATTACCCAGTCTAACCCAGTCTAACCCACTCTGATATTACCCAGTCTAACCCAGTTTAATTCAGTCTGACTTTACCCAGTCTAACCCAGTTTAACCCAGTCTGACTTTACCCAGTCTAATGCAGTCTGACATTACCCAGTCTAACCCAGTTTAACCCAGTCTAATGCAGCCTGACATTACCCAGTCTAACCCAGTTTAACTCAGTCTGACATTACCCAGTCTAACCCAGTTTAACCCAGTTCTTCCATAACCCAGTCTAACCCAGTTTAACCCAGTCTGACATTACCCAGTCTAATGGAGTCTGACATTACCCAGTCTAACCCAGTTTAATCCAGTCTGACATTCCCCACTCTAAACCAGTTTACCCCACTCTGACATTACCCAGTCTAACCCAGTCTGAAATTACCCAGTCTAACCCACTCTGACATTACCCAGTCTAACCCAGTTTAACCCAGTCTGACATTACCCAGTCTAACCCAGTTAACCCAGTCTGATATTACCCAGTCTAACCCAGTCTAACCCAGTTTAACCCAGTCTGACATTACCCAGTCTAACCCAGTTTAACCCAGTCTGACTTTACCCAGTCTAATGCAGTCTGACATTACCCAGTCTAACCCAGTTTAACCCAGTCTGACTTTACCCAGTCTAATGCAGTCTGACATTACCCAGTCTAACCCTTGTTTAATAGAGTCTGACTTTACCCAGTCTAATGCAGTCTGACATTACCCAGTCTAACCCAGTTTAACCCAGTCTGACATTACCCAGTCTAATACAGTCTGACTTTACCCAGTCTAACCCAGTTTAACCCAGTCTGACATTACCCAGTCTAATGCAGTCTGACATTACCCAGTCTAACCCAGTTTAATAGAGTCTGACTTTACCCAGTCTAATGCAGTCTGACATTACCCAGTCTAACCCAGTTTAACCCAGTCTGACATTACCCAGTCTAATACAGTCTGACTTTACCCAGTCTAACCCAGTTTAACCCAGTCTGACATTACCCAGTCTAATGCAGTCTGATATTACCCAGTCTAACCCACTCTGATATTACCCAGTCTAACCCAGTTTAATCCAGTCTGACTTTACCCAGTCTAACCCAGTTTAACCCAGTCTGACTTTACCCAGTCTAATGCAGTCTGACATTACCCAGTCTAACCCAGTCTAATGCAGTCTGACATTACCCAGTTTAACTCAGTCTGACATTACCCAGTTTAACCCAGTCTAACCCAGTTTAATCCAGTCTGACATTCCCCACTCTAAACCAGTTTACCCAGTCTAATGCAGTCTGACATTACCCAGTTTAACCCAGTTTAATCCAGTCTGACATTCCCCACTCTAAACCAGTTTACCCCAGTCTGACTTTACCCAGTCTAACCCAGTTTAACCCAGTCTGACATTACCCAGTCTAATGCAGTCTGATATTACCCAGTCTAACCCACTCTGATATTACCCAGTCTAACCCAGTTTAATCCAGTCTGACTTTACCCAGTCTAACCCAGTTTAACCCAGTCTGACTTTACCCAGTCTAATGCAGTCTGACATTACCCAGTCTAACCCAGTCTAATGCAGTCTGACATTACCCAGTCTAACCCAGTTTAACTCAGTCTGACATTACCCAGTTTAACCCAGTCTAACCCAGTTTAATCCAGTCTGACATTCCCCACTCTAAACCAGTTTACCCAGTCTAATGCAGTCTGACATTACCCAGTTTAACCCAGTTTAATCCAGTCTGACATTCCCCACTCTAAACCAGTTTACCCCAGTCTGACTTTACCCAGTCTAATGCAGTCTGACATTACCCAGTCTAACCCAGTTTATTAGAGTCTGACTTTACCCAGTCTAATGCAGTCTGACATTACCCAGTCTAACCCAGTTTAACCCAGTCTGACATTACCCAGTCTAATGAAGTCTGACTTTACCCAGTCTAATCCAGTTTAACCCAGTCTGACATTACCCAGTCTAATGCAGTCTGATATTACCCAGTCTAACCCACTCTAACCCACTCTGATATTACCCAGTCTAACCCAGTTTAATCCAGTCTGACTTTACCCAGTCTAACCCAGTCTGACTTTACCCAGTCTAATGCAGTCTGACATTACCCAGTCTAACCCAGTTTAACCCAGTCTAATGCAGTCTGACATTACCCAGTCTAACCCAGTCTAACCAGTCTGACATTACCCAGTCTAACCCAGTTCTCCCATAACCCAGTCTAACCCAGTCTGACATTACCCAGTCTAATGCAGTCTGACATTACCCAGTCTAACCCAGTCTAACCAGTCTGACATTACCCAGTCTAACCCAGTTCTTCCATAACCCAGTCTAACCCAGTCTGACATTACCCAGTCTAATGCAGTCTGACATTACCCAGTCTAACCCAGTTTAATCCAGTCTGACATTCCCCACTCTAAACCAGTTTACCCCACTCTGACATTACCCAGTCTAACCCAGTTTAACCCACTCTGACATTACCCAGTTTAACCCAGTTTAACCCAGTCTGACATTTCCCACTCTAAACCAGTTTAACCCACTCTGACATTACCCAGTTTAACCCAGTCTGAAATTACTAAGTCTAACCCACTCTGACATTACCCAGTCTAACCCAGTTTAACCCAGTCTGACATTACCCACTCTGACATTACCCAGACTAACCCAGTTTAATCCAGTCTGACATTTCCCACTCTAAACCAGTTTAACCCACTCTGACATTACCCAGTTTAACCCAGTCTGAAATTACCCAGTCTAACCCACTCTGACATTACCCAGTCTAACCCAGTTTAACCCAGTCTGACATTACCCAGTCTAAGACATTGCCCTCTCAAACCCAGTCTAAGACATTATCCAGTCTAAACCAGTCTAAGACATTACCCAGTCCAACCAGTCTAAGACACTACCTAGTCTAACCCAGTCTAAGACATTACCTAGTCTAACCCAGTCTAAGACATTACCTAGTCTAACCCAGTTTAAGACAGCACCTAGTCTAACCCAGTCTAAAATATTACCCAGTCTAAAACATGACCCAGTCTAACCCAGTCTAGGACAGCACCTAGTCTAATCCATTCTAAGGCATTACCCAGTCTAAGACATTACCCAGTCTAACAACCGGACAGCAGGAAGACAAGCAGAGACCAACAGAGTTTAGCGATGTCTATTCCAGATCATCTCAGGGCTGTCAGACCATGGTTAGTAAACTGCTGATTCAGTAAACTGGGTCATGGGTCATGGTTAGTAAACTCCTGATTCAGTAAACTGGGTCATGGTTAGTAAACTGCTGATTCAGTAAACTGGGTCATGGTTAGTAAACTGCTGATTCAGTAAACTGGGTCATGGGTCATGGTTAGTAAACTCCTGATTCAGTAAACTGGGTCATGGGTCATGGTTAGTAAACCGCTGATTCAGTAAACTGGGTCATGGTTAGTAAACTGCTGATTCAGTAAACTGGGTCATGGGTCATGGTTAAGGTCCAATGCAGCAGTTTTGATCTCAATAAAAAATCATTTCGGGGTAACAATTATGTATCTCAAAAATAAACAAAAATTGCTTCTGAGCAAACAGCAATTTCTCAAGCAAGACTTTTGCTAGAACTTTCTGGGAGGGGTCTGAGTGGAGAGGGGAAAACTGAAACCTAGCTGTTATCGGCAGAGCGGGTTGGAACACTCTTTATTATTGGTCTGTTAACTAATTTACCGCCAGGTGATGTCACCAGGCAAGCTAAAACTCCATCCCACCAAAACAGGCTGAAATAGCAGGCTGCCTTTTCAAACAGCTCTTACACTAAAAGGGCATTATAATAATTTTCTAAATGTCTAAGTATCATTCCAACCTCAGTGTGGAAATATATATAAAACACAGGAAAATCATGCTGATTTGGGTAACTGGACATATGGGTTAGGGGGGTTAGGCTAGAGACAGTTCTGACAGGGTACCTGGGTTAGGGAGATTAATCTTACCTTGAGCTAACAGCAGCAGAACCAGCAGAGCAACACAGCGAGTATTGACCCCCATCTTCCTCCCGGACTGGACTGGTGTGAGCAGAGTGATATGATGTGACTGAGCAGGACACCGAGGCTAGTGGAGGCTGCTGAAGGCTGCTGGATAGGCTTACAGTAATCCACTGGACTCTGATGGCCTCATCTAATACCCACAATCTGCCCCATGACCAAACCCCTCCCTCCCTCAGTTCTCCTGGCCATCCCTCAGCCCTGGGCCATTTGGCAACAGAGAACTACTCATTATGTTAAACATTTCTACTAGAGTGACACACATTCCCTCTGCTGGATTGTCAAACATTTTGTCTCTAACCATCTTCTAAACCTTCAAATTAAATTCACCATATGTCTCTTTTTAGTCACTATTTTTTTTATTATTTTATAGAGGGTGGATCAGCTTTAATGTTGTGGATAGATTGTCGCTTCCATCAATGTAATTGTCTGCATCATTTCCAATCCCCCATATATTTTGGGGGTAAATATATATATCTATATACACTACCGTTCAAAAGTTTGGGGTCACTTAGATATGTCCTGCAATTTTTTTGTCCATTAAAATAACATCAAATCGATCAGAAATACAGTGTAGACATTGTTAATGTTGTAAATGATTATTGTAGCTGGAAACAGCATATCTTTAATGGAATATCTACATAGGCGTACAGAGGCCCATTATCAGCAACCATCACTCCTGTGTTCCAATGGCACGTTGTGTTAGCTAGCCCAAGTTTATCATTTTAAATGGCTAATTGATCATTAGAAAACCCTTTTGCAATTATGTTACCACAGCTGAAAACTGTTGTTCTGATCAAAGAAGCAATAAAACTTGCCTTCTTTAGACTAGTTGAGTATCTGGAGCATCAGCATTTGTGGGTTCGATTACAGGCTCAAAATGGCCAGAAACAAAGAACTTTCTTCTGAAACTCGTCAGTCTATTCTTGTTCTCAGAAATGAAGGCTATTCCATGCCAGAAATTGCCAAGAAACTGAAGATCTCGTACAACGCTGTGTACAACGCCCTTTATTTATGTATTGCTTCTTTAATCAGAACAACAGTTTTCAGCTGTGCTAACATACTTGCAAAAGGGTTTTCTAATGATCAATTAGCCTTTTAAAATGATAAACTTGGATTAGCTAACACAACATGCCATTGGAACACAGGAGTGATGGTTGCTGATAATGGGCCTCTGTATGCTTATGTAGATATTCCATAAAAAATCTGCCATTTCCATCTACAATAGTCATTTACAACATGAACAATGTCTACACTGTATTTCTGATCAATTTGATGTTATGGACAGAAAATCCATGTACAAAATGTGCTTTTCTTTCAAAAACAAGGACATTTCTAAGTGACACCAAACTTTTGAACGGTAGTGTACATACAATACACATTTTACAGACACAATCTATTTTACAATAGTTATATTTTGTTTGTTTTTAGTCCTGGCCTTCCTCTATTTCTGATGTCCATCCAGTTTGATTTCTATTTGTAACTGTGCTATTTCACAAAACTTCTGAACCTATATCCATTTTACAGACCCCGTATGTTTTACATTGGTTATCTTGTTATTGGTCCCACCCTTCAGCTCCATTCAACCTCTCCCATCTATCGCTTAACACCATCCATTTTGGATTTCTATTTGCCATATATTTTTCAACTGTGCTGTGATGCTTCACAAAAGTACTGAACCTTTCTATTCTCATAGTTTCTACAGATTGTAAATTAAATAAACATTTTTGCTAAAATAATTATTACATTATTGATCGATTGACTATTACTTTTCAAATCACCCAGTATTGCTGCAGCGTTAGTTCTAGGTAAATGTTGCAATTCTTCAGCCATTCCTGGACCTGTGACCAGAAACGAGCTACATATGGACAATACCAAAATAAATGATCTAATGACTCCGCTTCCAGACAGCAAAATCTGCAGAGCTTTTTAGTCACTCTTAACAGGCTTGTGTTGACAGTGAATATCAATCTTGCTTCTGGCATTAATCACTTTCATATTCAAAGTCAGGACTTGGATGTATGCCAAGCTAATATTCCTCACTACGTCTGTTGATATTCCAGAGTGTGTGAGTGAGAAAGTGCCTAAGGGAAGGAGCTAAGGGAAGGGGATAGGGGAAGGCGCTAAGGGAAGGAGCTAAGGGAAGGGGATAGGGGAAGGAGCTAACGGTAGGAGCTAAGGTAAGAGGCTAGGGGAAGACACTAAGGGAAGAAGCTAAGGGTAGGAGGTAAGGGAAGGGGTTAGGGGAAGGGGCTAAGGGATAGAGCTAAAGGGAAGGGACTAAGGGTCCAGTTGGTATTGGGCAGGAAGAGGTACTACCACAGGGCTGAATGAAAACAATAATCGCCTAATGAGGAAACCTGGTGCACACTATTTTATCTCTTGAGTGGTGAGGGAGTAGGTAAGTATATATGGAAAATGGTGTAGCAAGTGTCCCAAAGAACAATGTGTACATGTTTAAGTCTTTTTAGAAATACACAATGACAAATCCTGGCATTCGAATGGCTAAGAAGGTAAAGCTGTAATGTGGACAGCAGTAGAGTCCAGGCTTATTCAACCTACAGGCTTCAGAAACATTGATGATCATTCACTGATTCATCATAGTTGGATGCTGTTTCGACCTATTGAAGTTCCTTCCTTGAAGTAGGCCTGATCAGATCACTGATTAGGAATGAGTGGGCAGGTGAAAGCTGTGTGGTGGAGCCCTTGAGATCACCTTTCCAATGTCTAATCACTAATTACTTGCATGGAGGAAGGATACGCTGAAGGAATTCCAACAGGGCCCATGTTTGTCTCAAATGGCACCCTATTCCCTATATAGTGCACTGATTTTGACCAGGGCCCATAGGGTAGGGCGTCATTTGGAACACACACCACGTCTGTTTGATCCTGAGCAGATTGGCCCCATCCCGCTGTGCCTCGCCCTCTACCCAGAGGGGAGAGACACTCCAGATGGGATCAGAGGCAGCGTGACTCCGAGATGAACAGACACTGAGCCATCACCAGGCTGGACGTTCATTCTGCCCTGAAGATCCTGGCCTTGTCAGCATGCTGGGGGAGCCTGAGCTTGAACACAACAACCTGTTTTAAGATTTTCATAGCCATTTTTAAATATGATAGTATTTATTATTTTTTTGTGCTTCAGTGCATTTTTGGCTGCAAAAGTGGGTTAGCCTAAGTTTTTCTAGTAGGCTCCAGTAGTGTGATTATGGCCTGCAATTTTGGGCATTTCTTTATGTGGTTGATTAAACAGCATGATCATTGCAAAGGTGCACCTTGTGCTGGGGACAAAAGGCCACTCTAAAATGTGCAGTTTGTCACACAACACAATGCCACAGAAGTCTGAAGTTGAGGGAGTTTTAAATTAGCATGCTGACTGCAGAAATGTCTACCAGAGTACATGCCAGAGAACTGAATGTTCATATCTACCATAAGCCGCCTCCAACGTAATTTTATAAACTCAGCAAAAAAAGAAACGACCTCTCACCGTCAACTGCATTTATTTTCAGCAAACTTAACACGTGTAAATATTTGTATGAACATAACAAGATTCAACAACTGAGACATAAACTAAACAAGTTCCACAGACATGTGACTAACAGAAATGGAATAATGTGTCCCTGAACAAAGGTGGGGGTCAACATCAAAAGTAACAGTCAGTATCTGGTGTGGCCACCAGCTGCATTAAGTACTGTAGTGCATCTCCTCCTCATGGACTGCACCAGATTTGCCAGTTCTTGCTGTGAGATGTTACCCCACTCTTCCACCAAGGCACCTGCAAGTTATAGGACATTTCTGTGGGGGGAATGGCTCTAGCCCTCACCCGCCGATCCAACAGGTCCCAGACGTGCTCAATGGGATTGAGATCCGGGCTCTTCGCTGGCCATGGGAGAACACTGACATTCCTGTCTTGCAGGAAATCACGCACAGAACGAGCAGTATGGCTGGTGGCATTGTCATGCTGGAGGGTACTCCTCCTCTGTTCCTCTGGTGATGTAGAGGTTAATCGAGGCCCTGCAGCGCCTAGCTCCACTCCCATTCCCCAGGCGCTCTCATTTGTTAACTTCTGTAACCGTAAAAGCCTTGGTTTCATGCATGTTAACATTAGAAGCCTCCTCAAGAAGTTTGTTGTATTCACTGCTTTAGCACACTCTGCCAACCCGTGTCTGAATCCTGGCTTAGGAAGGCCACCAAATATCCTGAAATTTCCATCCCTAACTATAACATTTTCCGACAAGATAGAATTGCCAAAGGGGGCGGAGTTGCAATCTACTGCAGAGATAGCCTGCAGAGTTCTGTCATACTTTCCAGGTCTGTGCCCAAACAATTAGAGCTTCTACTTCTAAAAATCCACCTTCCCAGAAACAAGTCTCTCACCATTGCTGCTTGATATAGACCCCTCTCAGCCCCCAGCTGTGCCCTGGACACCATATGTGAATTGATTGCCCCCATCTATCTTCAGAGCTCGTAATGTTAGGTGACCTAAACTGGAACATGCTTAACATCCCGGCCGTCCTACAATCTAAGCTTGATGCCCTCAATCTCACACAAATTATCAATGAACCTACCAGGTACAACCCCAAATCTGTAAAAACGGGTACCCTCGTAGATATCATCCTGACCAATCTGCCCTCTAAATACACCTCTGCTGTCTTCAACCAGGATCTCAGCGACCACTGCCTCATTGCCTGCGTCCGTAATGGGTCTACGGTCAAACAACCACCCCTCATCACTGTCAAAGGCTCCCTAAAATACTTCAGCGAGCAGGCCTTTCTAATCGACCTGACCCGGGTATCCTGGAAGGATATTGACCTCATTCCGTCAGTAGAGGATGCCTGGTTATTCTTTAAAAGTGCTTTCCTCACCATCTTAAATCAGCATGCCATTTCTCCTTCACCCAAATCCAGATAGCTGATGTTCTGAAAGAGTTACAAAATCTGGACCCCTACAAATCAGCTGGGCTAGACAATCTGAACCCCCTCTTTCTAAAATTATCCACCGCAATTGTTGCAACCTCTATTACTAGCCTGTTCAACCTCTCTTTTATATCGTCTGAGATCCCCAAAGATTGGAAAGCTGCCGCGGTCAACCCCCTCTTCAACGGGGGAGACACTCTAGACCCAAACTGTTACAGACCTATATCTATCCTACCCTGCCTTTCTAAGGTCTTCGAAAGCCAAGTTAACAAACAGATCACCAACCATTTCGAATCCCACCTATGCAATCTGGTTTCCGAGCTGGTCATGGGTGCACCTCAGCCACGCTCAAGGTCCTAAACGATATCATAACCGCCATCGATAAAAGACAATACTGTGCAGCCGGGTACTATATTGTTTATTCCATGTGTAACTCTGTGTTGCTTTGCTTTATCTGGGCCAGGTCACAGTTGTAAATGAGAACTTGTTCTCAACTGGCCTACCTGGATAAATAAAGGTGAAATAAAATAAAAATAAAAATGTGTATAGTGTTGAGTCATCAGCATACACAGACACAGGCTTTACTCAGTGGCAAGTCCTTAGTAAAGATTGAAAAAAGTAAGAGGCCAAGACCGCTGCCCTGGGGAATTCCTGACTCTACCTGGATTATGTTGGAGAGGCTTCCATTAAAGAACACCCTCTGCTCTGCTGGACAGGTAACTCTCGATCCACAATATAGCCGGGATGTAAAGCCATAACACATTAGTTTTTCCAGCAGCAGATTATGATAGCTAATGTCAAAAGCTGCACTGAAATCTAGCAAAACATGTCCAACTATTTTTATTATGAATATCTTTCAGCCAATCATCAATCGTTTGTGTAAGTACCATGCATGTTAAGTGCCCTCCCCTATAAGCATGCTGAAAGGCAGTTGATAATTTGTTTCCTGTGACGGTCCTGATGAGATGTACAAAGTTCTTTAAATGTTCCGGATTGACTGACCTTCATGTCTTAAAGTAATGATGGACTGACCTTCATGTCTTAAAGTAATGCTGGACTGATCTTCATGTCTTAAAGTAATGATGGACTGTTGTTTCTCTTTGCTTATTGGAGCTGTTGTTGCCATAATATGGACTTCGTCTTTTACCAAATAGGTCTGTCTTCTGTATACCACCCCTACCTTGTCACAACACAACTGATTCGCTCAAACGCATTAAAAAGGAAAGAAATTCCACAAATTCACTTTCAACAAGGCACACCTGTTAATTGAAATCCATTCCAGATGACTACCCCATGAAGCTGGTTGAGAGAATGCCAAGAGTGTGCCAAGCTGTCATCAAGGCAAAGGGTGGCTATTTTGAAGAATCTAAACACTTTTTTGGTTACTACATGATTCCTACATTTTTTACTACATGTGTTATTTCATAGTTCTGATGTCGTCACTATTATTCTACAATGTAGATTTTTTTTTGAAAAACCCTTGAATGAGTAGGTGTGTCCAAACTTTGACTGGTACTATAGGTCCTGGATGGCAGGAAGCTTGGCCCAAGGGATGTACTAAGCCGTACGCACTACCCTCTGTAGCGCCTTACGGTCGGATGACGAGCAGTTGCCATACCAGGCGGTAATGCAACCGGTCAGGATGCTCTTGATGGTGCAGCTGTAGAACTTTGAGGATCTGGGGACCCATGCCAAATCTTTTCAGTCTCCTGAGGGGAAAAAGTTGTTGTCGTGCCCTCTTCACGACTGTCTTGGTGTGTTTGGACCATGGTAGTTTGCTGGTGATGTGAACACCAAGGAACTCTCGACTGGACGTGCTACCTTGCCTACCTTGAACATCTTGGCCATGTTCTGTTATGATCTCCACCCGGCACAGCCAGAAGAGGACTGTCCACCCCTCATAGGCTGGTTCCTCTCTAGGTTTCTTCCTAGGTTTTGGCCTTTCTAGGGAGTTTTTCCTAGCCACCGTGCTTCTACACCTGCATTGCTTGCTGTTTGGGGTTTTAGGCTGGGTTTCTGTACAGCACTTTGAGATATCAGCTGATGTAAGAAGGGCTATATAAATACATTTGATTTGATTTGATTCATGGGCTATACTCAGCCTTTTCCCAGGTAGTAAGTTGGTGGTCTGTTGATATCCCTCCAGTGGTGTGGGGGCTGTGCTTTGGCAAAGTGGGTTGGGTTATAGCCTGCCTGGTTGGCCCTGTCTGGGGATATCATCGGACTCGGCCACAGTGTAACGGACGGGGCCCCCGCCCCCTCTGTCTCAGTCTCCAGTATCTATGCTGCAATAGTCTATGTGCCGGGGGCTAGGGTCAGTCTGTCTTATCTGGTGTCCTGTGTGAATCTAAGTATGTTCCCTCTAATTCGCTCTCTCTCCCTCCCCTCCCGGAGGACCTGAACCCTAGGACTATGCCTCAGGACTACCTGGCCTGATGAATCCTTGTTGTCCCCAGTGCACCTGGTTGTGCTGCTGCTCCAGTTTCAACTGTTCTGCCTGCGGCTATGGAACCCTGACCTGTTCACTGGGCGTGCTACCTGTCCCAGACCTGCTGTTTTCAACTCTCTCTCTATCGCATCTGCTGTCTAGACCTCTGAATGCTTGGCTATGAAAAGCCAACTGAAATTTACTCCTGAGGTGCTGACCTGTTGCACCCTCTACAACCACTGTGATTATTATTTGACCCTGCTGGTCATCTATGAACATTTGAACATCTTGAAGAACAATCTGGCCTTAATGGTCATGTACTGTTATAATCTCCTCCCGAAACAGCCAGAAGAGGACTGGCCACCACTCAGAGCCTGGTTCCTCTCCATGATTCTTCCTAGGTTCCTGCCATTCTACTGGGTTTTTCCTAGCCACTGTGCTTCTACATTTACATATTTACATTTAAGTCATTTAGCAGACGCTCTTATCCAGAGCGACTTACAAATTGGTGCATTCACCTTATGATATCCAGTGGAACAACCACTTTACAATAGTGCATCTAACTCTTTTAAGGGGGGGGGGGGGGGGTTAGAAGGATTACTTTATCCTATCCTAGGTATTCTTTAAAGAGGTGGGGTTTCAGGTGTCTCCGGAAGGTGGTGATTGACTTCGCTGACCTGGCGTCGTGAGGGAGTTTGTTCCACCATTGGGGTGCCAGAGCAGCGAACAGTTTTGACTGGGCTGAGCGGGAACTGTACTTCCTCAGAGGTAGGGAGGCGAGCAGGCCAGGCCAGAGGTGGATGATGATTCTACATATGCATTGCTTGCTGTTTGGGGTTTTAGGCTGCTGCTGATGTAAAAAGGGCTTTATAAATACATTTGATTGGTTGGTTGGTAGCAGGCTGATTGGACGGCTGTTTGAGCCAGTAAAGGGTGCTTTAATATTCTTGGGTAGCAGAATGACTTTTGCGTCCCTCCAGGCCTGAGGGTACCCACTTTCCCGTAGACTTAGATTGAAGAGATGGCAATATCGTCCGCTATCATCCTCAGTAATTGTCCATCCAAATGATCAGACCCAGGTGGCTTGTCAGTGTTCATAGAGAACAATTCATTTTTCACCTCTTACACACTTGACTTTACGGAATTCAAAATTACAATGCTCATCTTTCATAATCTGGTCAGTTATGCGTTTAGAATTTGTTGCTGGCATGTCATGCATAAATTTGCTAATCTTGCCAATGAAAAAATCTGTATTTGACAATATCAAATGATCTGATTCAATGAGTGATGAGTTTCTATTTTTCCTCAACATGTATTTCATTTAAGGCTTTTTACTCATTATTTATGTCATTTATTTTTGTTTCATAGTGCAGATTCTTCTTCTTTTTATTTAGTTACACAATTTCTCAATTTACAGTACGTTTGCCGATCAGGATACTGCTTTAAAACAAATTTCAATACATATTGATGATTTAATTCCTGTGCTGTTTCTAACTACCCTGGTAGGTTGACTGATAACTTGAACCAGGTTACAGGCACTGGTTACAGTTTGAAGCTTTTTCTTGAGTGGGCAGCTTGATGAAAGCCAGTCAATATTTAGGTACCCCAGAATATATAACTCTCTGTTGATATCACATAAATTATGAGACATTTCACAGATATTATCCATATACTGACTGTTAACACTTGGTGGTGTATAGCAACTCCCCATAGGAACAGGCATTGCTTGCTTTTTGAGATTTAAAGCTTGGTTTCTGTAAAGCACTTTGTGACAACTGCTGATGTAGAAAGGGCATTATAAATACATTATATTGAGGTGAGGCCGGTGAAACTGTGGCCATATCACTTCAACAGTATTTAACATGAGATCCTCTCTAGGCTTTACAGGAATATGATTATAAATATAAACAGTAACCCCTCCTCCATTGACATTGCTGTCTCTACGGTAGATGTTATAACCTTGTATTGATACCATTGTATCATCAAAGGTATTATCTAACTGAGTTTCAGAGATACATTAACGTAGGCCATTTTTGGGGGCTTTTCAAGGATGATTGATTGTTTTTATTGCTTTACTGGGAAACTTATCAGATGTAGACATGACGGTGATATTTATGTTTGAGCTGATAGCGCAGGATAAGCTGCACACAGTGGACTTCCTACTAGGACACACCACCTCAGTGTTAACAGTGGTCTTCCTGCTAGGACACACCACCTCAGTGTTAACAGTGGTCTTCCTACTAGGACACACCACCTCAGTGTTAACAGTGGTCTTCCTACTAGGACACACCACCTCAGTGTTAACAGTGGTCTTCCTACTAGGACACACCACCTCAGTGTTAACAGTGGTCTTCCTACTAGGACACACCACCTCAGTGTTAACAGTGGTCTTCCTACTAGGACACACCACCTCAGTGTTAACAGTGGTCTTCCTACTAGGACACACCACCTCAGTGTTAACAGTGGTCTTCCTACTAGGACACACCACCTCAGTGTTAACAGTGGTCTTCCTACTAGGACACACCACCTCAGTGTTAACAGTGGTCGTCCTACTAGGACACACCACCTCAGTGTTAACAGTGGTCTTCCTCCTAGGACACACCACCTCAGTGTTAACAGTGGTCTTCCTACTAGGACACACCACCTCAGTGTTAACAGTGGACTTCCTACTAGGACACACCACCTCAGTGTTAACAGTGGACTTCCTACTAGGGCACACAGCCTCAGTGTTAACAGTGGTCTTCCTACTAGGACACACCACCTCAGTGTTAACAGTGGTCTTCCTACTAGGACACACCACCTCAGTGTTAACAGTGGTCTTCCTACTAGGACACACCACCTCAGTGTTAACAGTGGTCTTCCTACTAGGACACACCACCTCAGTGTTAACAGTGGTCTTCCTCCTAGGACACACCACCTCAGTGTTAACAGTGGTCTTCCTACTAGGACACACCACCTCAGTGTTAACAGTGGTCTTCCTACTAGGACACACCACCTCAGTGTTAACAGTGGACTTCCTACTAGGACACACCACCTCAGTGTTAACAGTGGACTTCCTACTAGGGCACACAGCCTCAGTGCTAAAAGTATAACTCTGGTTCATAAGCAGATTATTACTGCTGACAATAGCTGTAGGATTGAAAGAGGCATTCAGGGAAGTTACAGGGACACAAGTTAGGTAACTTACATTATGACTTCCAACGCTCCTGGGACAATGGACATCTGTAGCAGTACTACGACAACTCAGCGACACAATGGTAGCGATTATCTGAGCAGGGCTTGGGTCATTGATAAATCATTGTCTCAATGCGACCTGGACAAGGTCCAGGCACCAATATGATATGGATGGACTCGTCATTCCTGTAGCATCTTCTGTTTCCAGAAGGTGTCAAAGTTATCTTTAGCCAGATGTGTAATGACGGTAGCCTGCTGAATCCAAGGCAAATCTGTCAAGAGTTATACATTTTAAATTGCATCAACTACATCATTGCTTAGCTCTCCATTCCCAAATAAATATGGTGGTTTAAGGAGCAGCGTCTCGTAATTTCTTGCATGATTTACCGACCTGCTGCAAGGTTGTCACTAGTTACCAACGCCACAAAGTCAGAAACCCCGCCTATTTCTACAGTATCTCTTCTTCGAAAGTGATTTTAAACAACCTTAACCACACTGCTAACCTAATTCCTAACATTAAATTAGAACCAAAAATCAAATGTTTGTATTCATGAATTTTTACGATATAGCCAATATTGACTTTGTGGCTGTGCTATCTAGTGGAAATACTGCTGCAGGTGTGTTATGATGGTCGGTCACAAGGCAGCGCTGCTGCACTGAACATGTCTTGACCACTTAGAAATGTTATACTTTTTGTATTTCACATTGCATCTGAAACAAACTGGTGACAGACGGACACTTTTAGGCTACTATACTTTCAATTTATTGATTAGGAATTATGTAAAGCTTTATCGATATATGTCAGATTTGAATCTTCAGACAACATTGGAGGATAACATCGGGGGCGATATAGTGATTGACGAACACAACAGCCGAGGCTGATAATATTCTGAACCTAGACAGCCAAACACCGCCATGATGTCAAGCCTGATCCAGAGTAGGCGGGAATAACGGAGTTTATTGACCAATGAAAAATCGTAAAAGCGCCCCGAGTCCAATAGTAAATGTAGTTGTCGTTTGACAACTGCTTGGGGTTGACAACAGGAGCAGTAGACATTCATTCTCTGTGAATACCAAACTAACAGACTGTGTATTGAGTAAGAGTACATCATTCCCCCTTGAAGAATTTAACTAAGAGTGAAAGGTAAGTCGTCTCCGGCATGATATTGTTTGACTTTTAATATACATATTTAGAACTCTCCGACTGTTTCTGTCGCTGACATAAAGTCCAAATATAACGTTACTCCGTTATGTTGGCCAAGGCAGCACAAATGCACCTCCATACGTTACTAGCTTCCATAGCCAAAGTCATAAACCCCGCCCATTTATACAATTTATCTTCTTCAAATTTGATTTGAACCTAACAGTAACCACACTGCTAACCTTAAATTAAGACCAAAAAGCACATTTCTGTAGCAAATTTTGACTTGCGGCTGTGAGTCTGACTTTGTGGCTATGGAAGCTAGTGGAAACCAGGTAGTGGCCGGTGGGGGAGAGACTATACGGTCACGCTTGGAGTTGGGATGGATTTCAATCTGTCCACAGCTAGCTCATTAAATTATTTATGCTAATTTATGCTTGTGGTTCGCTAATTTAAGCGAGGGTTTTTAAACGTGCAGTGGCGATTTTAGCATGTCAATATTGGTGGTGCAAACTCCACCATTTTCTTTTTTAGATGCATGCCATCAAAGCCACTACAAAATATGTATTATTTTATTAGACCTATGTGGCCTAAAAAGGAGGGGAAATACAATCACGAGGATCCACTTTTGACCTGTATGCTCTCGTTGGCTGGCCCTCGCTTCATACTCGTCGCCAAACCTACTGCCTCCAGGTCATCTGTAAGTCTTTGCTAGGTAAAGCCCTGCCTTATCTCAGCTCACTGGTCACCATAGCAGCACCCACCTGTAGCACGCGCTCCAGCAGGTATATCTCACTGGTCATCCCCAAAGCCAATTCCTCGTTGGGCCGCCTTTCCTTCCAGTTCTCTGCTGCCAATGACTGGAACCAACTGCAAAAATCACTGAAGCTGGAGACCCATATCTCCCTCACTAACTTTAAGCACCAGCTGTCAGAGCAGCTCACAGATCACTGCACCTGTACATAGCCCATCCAACTACCTCATCCCCATACTGTTATTTATTTGATTTCTTTTTCTCCTTTGCACCCCAGTATCTCTACTTGCACATTCATCTTCTGCACATCTATCACTCCAGTGTTTAATTGCTAAATTGTAATTATTTCCCCACTATGGCCTATTTATTACCTACCTCCCTTATCTTACCTCATTTGCACACACTGTATATAGACTTTTTCTCTATTGTGTTATTGACTGTATGTTTGTTTATTCCATGTGTAACTCTGTGTTGTTGTTTGTGTCGCACTGGTTTTCTTTATCTTGGCCAGGTCGCAGTTGTAAATGAGAACTTGTTCTCAACTAGCCTACCTGGTTAAATAAAGGGTTAGGGTTATATATATAAATACCTGGTTAAATAAAAAAAATAAGCAGACAATGAAAGCTCTTACAATATTAAATGAGTACATTTCTCTAAAACGGTCTGTCTTTAGGCTACACGTGCACCACCAATTCAGAACTGTAGGCTAAGTTATGATGGGGAGAGGGACCAAATTATTAGAGTGAGGCACATGAGCTACTAACAGCTTACTACACAACATACACTTAGTATTACTTTCTTAGCTACAGTATACATATCTCCCTGGCAGATTACATCATTTGCAGTGCCTTCGGAAAGTATTCAGACCCCTTGACATTTTCCAAATGTTGTTACATTACAGCCTTATTCAAAAATGTATTAAATTATTTTTTTACTCATCAATCTACACAGAATACCCCATAATAATCATTTTAAATAAGTGTTTTATTTTATTTTGGCAAATGTATTAAAAATAAAAAACAGATACCTTATTTACATAACTATTCAGACCCTTTTGCTATGAGACTCGAAATTGAGCTCATGTGCATCCTGTTTCCATTGATTATCCTTGAGATGTTTCTACAACTTGATTGGAGTCCACCTGTTAATTGGACATGATTTGGAAAGTCACACACCTGGTCCCACAGTTGACAGTGCATGTCAGAGCAAAATCCAAGCCATGAGGTCGAAGGAATTGTCTGTAGAGCTCCGAGACTGGGGGAGGGTACCAAAACATTTTTGCAGCATTGAAGGTCCCCAAGAACACAGTGCCCTCCATCATTAGTTGATAGAAATTTGGAACCACCAAGACTCTTCCTAGAGCTGGCCGCGCGGCCGAACTGAGCAATCGGGGGAGATGGGCCTTGGTCAGGGAGGTGACCAAGAACCCAATGGTCACTCTGACAGAGCTCCAGAGTTCCTCTGTGGAGATGGAGGAACCTTCCAGAAGGACAACCATCTCTGCAGTATCAGGCCTTTATGGTAGAGTAGCCAGAGGGAAGCCACTCCTCAGTAAAAGGCACATGACAGCCAGCTTGGAATTTGCCAAAAGGCACCTAAAGACTCTCAGACCATGAGAAACAAGGTTCTCTGGTCTGATGAAACCAAGATTGAACTCTTTGGCCAGAATGCCAAGCGTCATGTCTGGAGGAAACCTGGCACCATCCCTACGGTGAAGCATGGTGGTGGCAGCATCATGCTGTGGGGATGTTTCTCAGCAGCAGGGACTGGGAGACTAGTCAGGATCGAGGGAAAGATGAGCGAAGCAAAGTACAGAGAGATCCTTGATGAAAACCTGCTCCAGAGCACTCAGGACCTCAGACTGGGGCGAAGGTTCACCTTCCAACAGGAGAATGACCCTAAGCACACAGCCAAGACAACGCAGGAGTGGCTTCGGGACAAGTCTGTGAATGTTCTTGAGTGGCCAAGCCAGAACCTGGACTTGAACCCGATCGAACATCTCTGGAGACCTGAAAATAGCTGCTTAGCGACGCTCCCCATCCAACCTGACTTGAGCTTGAGAGGATTTGCAGAGAAGAATGGGAGGAACTCCCCAAATACAGGTGTGTCAAGTTTGTAGCGTCATACCCAAGAAGACTCCAGGCTGTAATCGCTGCCAAAGTTGCTAAAACAAGTACTGAGTAAAGGGTCTGAATACTTATTTAAATGTGATATTTAAAATAAAATAAATGTAAATAAATTATCCCCCCCCCCCCCCCCAAAAAAAAAACGTTTTTGCTTTGTCATTATCGTGTATTGTGTGTAGATTGCTAAGGGAAAAAAACGTTTTAATCCATTTTGGAATAATGCTGTAACGTAACAATGTGGAATAAGTCAAGGGGTCTGAATGCACTGTATGCAGCAGTATACAGTACATGTTTTTGGACTCACCGTTGTTGTCCTGTCCTCACTTGAACGTGGCATGGCCGTCTTGTGGGCTCACTTTGTCATCAAACTTTGTCATCAAAGTCTGTCATTCTCTGACTTTATGGTGCTTTCAAGACAACTGAGAACTCTGAAAAAAACAAGGTTGAATTATGACGTCAGTGATCTTCAGGTCGGAGCTCTAGAAAGAGGCCTAAGTTCTAGATGCCGGCTTGCAGTGCAAACTCTCCCCATTGAGCAGCAGTAGGCTGTATCACAGTGACCAGAGCTGTAAACTCTCCCCATTGAGCAGCAGTAGGCTGTATCACAGTGACCAGAGCTGTAAACTCTCCCATTGAGCAGCAGTAGGCTGTATCACAGTGACCAGAGCTGTAAACTCTCCCCATTGAGCAGCAGTAGGCTGTATCACTGTGACCAGAGCTGTAAACTCTCCCCATTGAGCAGCAGTAGGCTGTATCATAGTGACCAGAGCTGCAAACTCTCCCCATTGAGCAGCAGTAGGCTGTATCACTGTGACCAGAGCTGCAAACCCTCCCCATTGAGCAGCAGTAGGCTGTATCACTGTGACCAGAGCTGCAAACTCTCCCCATTGAGCAGCAGTGGGCTGTATCACAGTGACCAGAGCTGCAAACTCTCCCCATTGAGCAGCAGTAGGCTGTATCACTGTGACCAGAGCTGCAAACTCTCCCCATTGAGCAGCAGTAGGCTGTATCACAGTGACCAGAGCTGTAAACTCTCCCCATTGAGCAGCAGTAGGCTGTATCACTGTGACCAGAGCTGCAAACTCTCCCCATTGAGCAGCAGTAGGCTGTATCACAGTGACCAGAGCTGTAAACTCTCCCCATTGAGCAGCAGTAGGCTGTATCACTGTGACCAGAGCTGCAAACTCTCCCCATTGAGCAGCAGTAGGCTGTATCACTGTGACCAGAGCTGCAAACTCTCCCCATTGAGCAGCAGTAGGCTGTATCACAGTGACCAGAGCTGTAAACTCTCCCCATTGAGCAGCAGTAGGCTGTATCACAGTGACCAGAGCTGTAAACTCTCCCCATTGGCTGTGAGACACACGATGTCGACCCTCTCACGGCAGCTCTCTTATATCTCACGCATTGAAATGTACTGCTTTTATTGTTCTAATTAGTTCATTGTATTGTCAGAGTGTTAACTTTTCAACTGTGCTCCAAATCGTTTTGAAATGCAATTTAATATCACGAGCAGAACCTACAGACAGGCCTACAGTATGTTGTAGCAGGGTAGTTTGGTGACTGGCATTTAGGCTGTGGCAACGAAAAGGCAGCAGACAGGCCTACATTATGTTGTAGCAGGGTAGTTTGGTGACTGGCATTTAGGCTGTGGCAACGAAAAGGCAGCAGACAGGCCTACAGTATGTTGTAGCAGGGTAGTTTGGTGACTGGCATTTAGGCTGTGGCAACGAAAAGGCAGCAGACAGGCCTACAGTATGTTGTAGCAGGGTAGTTTGGTGACTGGCATTTAGGCTGTGGCAACGAAAAGGCAGCAGACAGGCCTACAGTATGTTGTAGCAGGGTAGTTTGGTGACTGGCATTTAGGCTGTGGCAACGAAAAGGCAGCAGACAGGCCTACAGTATGTTGTAGCAGGTTCGGTAGGGTGACCTGATGTTTCGATATGATTTGTCGATAGATATATTTTGTCAAACAGATTGTGAACCCCAAAGTGTACGTTTGGTTCTGGAGGGGGGACAATAAATATACAAATTATTTGGTTAGGGTTTAGGGGCAGATTTATGTAATCTCGTCTTCAGGAGATTTTATTATCCACACCACACTACACTATAGTACACTACATCAGTCCTATGAACAATACACTACACTATAGTACACTACACCAGTCCTCTGAACAATACATGACGGGGCAAGGTGCCCTTACAGTCCTCTGAACAATACATGACGGGGCAAGGTGCCCTTACAGTCCTCTGAACAATACATGACGGGGCAAGGTGCCCTTACAGTCCTCTGAACAATACATGACGGGGCAAGGTGCCCTTACAGTCCTCTGAACAATACATGACGGGGCAAGGTGCCCTTACAGTCCTCTGAACAATACATGACGGGGCAAGGTGCCCTTACAGTCCTCTGAACAATACATGACGGGGCAAGGTGCCCTTACAGTCCTCTGAACAATACATGACGGGGCAAGGTGCCCTTACAGTCCTCTGAACAATACATGACGGGGCAAGGTGTCCTTACAGTCCTCTGAACAATACATGACGGGGCAAGGTGTCCTTACAGTCCTCTGAACAATACATGACGGGGCAAGGTGCCCTTACAGTCCTCTGAACAATACATGACGGGGCAAGGTGCCCTTACAGTCCTCTGAACAATACATGACGGGGCAAGGTGCCCTTACAGTCCTCTGAACAATACATGACGGGGCAAGGTGCCCTTACAGTCCTCTGAACAATACATGACGGGGCAAGGTGCCCTTACAGTCCTCTGAACAATACATGACGGGGCAAGGTGCCCTTACAGTCCTCTGAACAATACATGACGGGGCAAGGTGCCCTTACAGTCCTCTGAACAATACATGACGGGGCAAGGTGCCCTTACAGTCCTCTGAACAATACATGACGGGGCAAGGTGCCCTTACAGTCCTCTGAACAATACATGACGGGGCAAGGTGCCCTTACAGTCCTCTGAACAATACATGACGGGGCAAGGTGTCCTTACAGTCCTCTGAACAATACATGACGGGGCAAGGTGCCCTTACAGTCCTCTGAACAATACATGACGGGGCAAGGTGCCCTTACAGTCCTCTGAACAATACATGACGGGGCAAGGTGTCCTTACAGTCCTCTGAACAATACATGACGGGGCAAGGTGCCCTTACAGTCCTCTGAACAATACATGACGGGGCAAGGTGCCCTTACAGTCCTCTGAACAATACATGACGGGGCAAGGTGCCCTTACAGTCCTCTGAACAATACATGACGGGGCAAGGTGCCCTTACAGTCCTCTGAACAATACATGACGGGGCAAGGTGTCCTTACAGTCCTCTGAACAATACATGACGGGGCAAGGTGCCCTTACAGTCCTCTGAACAATACATGACGGGGCAAGGTGCCCTTACAGTCCTCTGAACAATACATGACGGGGCAAGGTGCCCTTACAGTCCTCTGAACAATACATGACGGGGCAAGGTGCCCTTACAGTCCTCTGAACAATACATGACGGGGCAAGGTGCCCTTACAGTCCTCTGAACAATACATGACGGGGCAAGGTGCCCTTACAGTCCTCTGAACAATACATGACGGGGCAAGGTGCCCTTACAGTCCTCTGAACAATACATGACGGGGAAAGGTGCCCTTACAGTCCTCTGAACAATACATGACGGGGCAAGGTGCCCTTACAGTCCTCTGAACAATACATGACGGGGCAAGGTGCCCTTACAGTCCTCTGAACAATACATGACGGGGCAAGGTGCCCTTATAGGGCTGTTTGTGTTTGGCTACAGGGGCTGTTTGTGTTTGGTTGAAGGGACATTTGTGTTTGGGTCCCTCCTTGTCTCTCCTTCCGTCTCCACTAATGTCCCTCCTTGTCTCTCCTCTCTGTCTCCACTAATATCCCTCCTTGTCTCTCCTCTCTGTCTCCACTAATATCCCTCCTTGTCTCTCCTCCCTGTCTCCACTAATGTCCCTCCTTGTCTCTCCTCCCTGTCTCTACTAATATCCCTCCTTGTCTCTCCTTTCCGTCTCCACTAATATCTCTCCTTCTCTCTCCTCTCCTCCGTCTCCACTAATATCTCTCCTTCTCTCTCCTCTCCTCCGTCTCCACTAATATCTCTCCTTCTCTCTCCTCTCCTCCGTCTCCTCTAATATCCCTCCATCTCTCTCCTCTCCTCCGTCTCCACTAATATCTCTCCTTCTCTCTCCTCTCCTCCGTCTCCACTAATATCTCTCCTTCTCTCTCCTCTCCTCCGTCTCCACTAATATCCCTCCATCTCTCTCCTCTCCTCCGTCTCCACTAATATCCCTCCTTGTCTCTCCTCTCCTCCGTCTCCACTAATAGCCCTCGTTGTCTCTCCTCTCCACTAATATCTCTCCTTCTCTCTCCTCTCCTCCGTCTCCACTAATATCCCTCCTTCTCTCTCCTCTCCTCCGTCTCCACTAATATCTCTCCTTCTCTCTCCTCTCCTCCGTCTCCACTAATATCTCTCCTTCTCTCTCCTCTCCTCCGTCTCCACTAATATCTCTCCTTCTCTCTCCTCTCCTCCGTCTCCACTAATATCCCTCCATCTCTCTCCTCTCCTCCGTCTCCACTAATATCCCTCCTTCTCTCTCCTCTCCTCCGTCTCCACTAATATCCCTCCTTCTCTCTCCTCTCCTCCGTCTCCTCTAATATCCCTCCTTGTCTCTCCTCTCCTCCCTGTCTCCACTAATATCCCTCCTTCTCTCTCCTCTCCTCCGTCTCCACTAATATCCCTCCTTCTCTCTCCTCTCCTCCGTCTCCACTAATATCCCTCCTTGTCTCTCCTTTCCGTCTCCACTAATATCCCTCCTTGTCTCTCCTCTCCTCCGTCTCCACTAATATCCCTCCTTCTCTCTCCTCTCCTCCGTCTCCTCTAATATCCCTCCTTGTCTCTCCTTTCCGTCTCCACTAATATCCCTCCTTCTCTCTCCTCTCCTCCCTGTCTCCACTAATATCCCTCCTTGTCTCTCCTTTCCGTCTCCACTAATATCCCTCCTTCTCTCTCCTCTCCTCCGTCTCCTCTAATATCCCTCCTTGTCTCTCCTTTCCGTCTCCACTAATATCCCTCCTTGTCTCTCCTCTCCTCCCTGTCTCCACTAATATCCCTCCTTGTCTCTCCTTTCCGTCTCCACTAATATCCCTCCTTGTCTCTCCTCTCCTCCCTGTCTCCACTAATATCCCTCCTTGTCTCTCCTTTCCGTCTCCACTAATATCCCTCCTTCTCTCTCCTCTCCTCCGTCTCCACTAATATCCCTCCATCTCTCTCCTCTCCTCCGTCTCCACTAATATCCCTCCTTGTCTCTCCTTTCCGTCTCCACTAATATCCCTCCTTCTCTCTCCTCTCCTCCGTCTCCACTAATATCCCTCCATCTCTCTCCTCTCCTCCCTGTCTCCACTAATATCCCTCATTGTCTCTCCTTTCCGTCTCCACTAATATCCCTCCTTGTCTCTCCTTTCCGTCTCCACTAATATCCCTCCTTGTCTCTCCTTTCCGTCTCCACTAATATCCCTCCTTGTCTCTCCTTTCCGTCTCCACTAATATCCCTCCTTGTCTCTCCTTTCCGTCTCCACTAATATCCCTCCTCTCTCCTCTCCTCCGTCTCCACTAATATCCCTCCATCTCTCTCCTCTCCTCCGTCTCCACTAATATCCCTCCTTGTCTCTCCTTTCCGTCTCCACTAATATCCCTCCTTCTCTCTCCTCTCCTCCGTCTCCACTAATATCCCTCCATCTCTCTCCTCTCCTCCCTGTCTCCACTAATATCCCTCCTTGTCTCTCCTTTCCGTCTCCACTAATATCCCTCCTTGTCTCTCCTTTCCGTCTCCACTAATATCCCTCCTTGTCTCTCCTTTCCGTCTCCACTAATATCCCTCCTTGTCTCTCCTTTCCGTCTCCACTAATATCCCTCCTTGTCTCTCCTTTCCGTCTCCACTAATATCCCTCCTTCTCTCTCCTCTCCTCCGTCTCCACTAATATCCCTCCATCTCTCTCCTCTCCTCCGTCTCCACTAATATCCCTCCTTGTCTCTCCTTTCCGTCTCCACTAATATCCCTCCTTCTCTCTCCTCTCCTCCGTCTCCACTAATATCCCTCCATCTCTCTCCTCTCCTCCCTGTCTCCACTAATATCCCTCCTTGTCTCTCCTTTCCGTCTCCACTAATATCCCTCCTTGTCTCTCCTTTCCGTCTCCACTAATATCCCTCCTTGTCTCTCCTTTCCGTCTCCACTAATATCCCTCCTTGTCTCTCCTTTCCGTCTCCACTAATATCCCTCCTTGTCTCTCCTTTCCGTCTCCACTAATATCCCTCCTTGTCTCTCCTTTCCGTCTCCACTAATATCCCTCCTTGTCTCTCCTTTCCGTCTCCACTAATATCCCTCCTTGTCTCTCCTTTCCGTCTCCACTAATATCCCTCCTTGTCTCTCCTTTCCGTCTCCACTAATATCCCTCCTTGTCTCTCCTTTCCGTCTCCACTAATATCCCTCCTTGTCTCTCCTTTCCGTCTCCACTAATATCCCTCCTTGTCTCTCCTTTCCGTCTCCACTAATATCCCTCCTTGTCTCTCCTTTCCGTCTCCACTAATATCCCTCCTTGACTCTCCTTTCCGTCTCCACTAATATCCCTCCTTGTCTCTCCTTTCCGTCTCCACTAATATCCCTCCTTGTCTCTCCTTTCCGTCTCCACTAATATCCCTCCTTGTCTCTCCTTTCCGTCTCCACTAATATCTCTCCTTCTCTCTCCTCTCCTCCGTCTCCACTAATATCCCTCCATCTCTCTCCTCTCCTCCCTGTCTCCACTAATATCCCTCCTTGTCTCTCCTTTCCGTCTCCACTAATATCCCTCCTTGTCTCTCCTTTCCGTCTCCACTAATATCCCTCCTTGTCTCTCCTTTCCGTCTCCACTAACTAATATCCCTCCTTGTCTCTCCTTTCCGTCTCCACTAATATCCCTCCTTGTCTCTCCTTTCCGTCTCCACTAATATCCCTCCTTGTCTCTCCTTTCCGTCTCCACTAATATCCCTCCTTGTCTCTCCTTTCCGTCTCCACTAATATCCCTCCTTGTCTCTCCTTTCCGTCTCCACTAATATCCCTCCTTGTCTCTCCTTTCCGTCTCCACTAATATCCCTCCTTGTCTCTCCTTTCCGTCTCCACTAATATCCCTCCTTGTCTCTCCTTTCCGTCTCCACTAATATCCCTCCTTGTCTCTCCTTTCCGTCTCCACTAATATCCCTCCTTGTCTCTCCTTTCCGTCTCCACTAATATCCCTCCTTGGTCTCCACTAATATCCCTCCTTGTCTCTCCTTTCCGTCTCCACTAATATCCCTCCTTGTCTCTCCTTTCCGTCTCCACTAATATCCCTCCTTGTCTCTCCTTTCCGTCTCCACTAATATCCCTCCTTGTCTCTCCTTTCCGTCTCCACTAATATCCCTCCTTGTCTCTCCTTTCCGTCTCCACTAATATCTTCCACTAATATCCTCCTTCTCTCCTTTCCGTCTCCACTAATCTCCTTGTCTCTCCTTTCCGTCTCCACTAATATCCCTCCTTGTCTCTCCTTTCCGTCTCCACTAATATCCCTCCTTGTCTCTCCTTTCCGTCTCCACTAATATCCCTCCTTGTCTCTCCTTTCCGTCTCCACTAATATCCCTCCTTGTCTCTCCTTTCCGTCTCCACTAATATCCCTCCTTGTCTCTCCTTTCCGTCTCCACTAATATCCCTCCTTGTCTCTCCTTTCCGTCTCCACTAATATCCCTCCTTGTCTCTCCTTTCCGTCTCCACTAATATCCCTCCTTGTCTCTCCTTTCCGTCTCCACTAATATCCCTCCTTGTCTCTCCTTTCCGTCTCCACTAATATCCCTCCTTGTCTCTCCTTTCCGTCTCCACTAATATCCCTCCTTGTCTCTCCTTTCCGTCTCCACTAATATCCCTCCTTGTCTCTCCTTTCCGTCTCCACTAATATCCCTCCTTGTCTCTCCTTTCCGTCTCCACTAATATCTCTCCTTCTCTCTCCTCTCCTCCGTCTCCACTAATATCCCTCCATCTCTCTCCTCTCCTCCCTGTCTCCACTAATATCCCTCCTTGTCTCTCCTTTCCGTCTCCACTAATATCCCTCCTTGTCTCTCCTTTCCGTCTCCACTAATATCCCTCCTTGTCTCTCCTTTCCGTCTCCACTAATATCCCTCCTTGTCTCTCCTTTCCGTCTCCACTAATATCCCTCCTTGTCTCTCCTTTCCGTCTCCACTAATATCCCTCCTTGTCTCTCCTTTCCGTCTCCACTAATATCCCTCCTTGTCTCTCCTTTCCGTCTCCACTAATATCCCTCCTTGTCTCTCCTTTCCGTCTCCACTAATATCCCTCCTTGTCTCTCCTTTCCGTCTCCACTAATATCCCTCCTTGTCTCTCCTTTCCGTCTCCACTAATATCCCTCCTTGTCTCTCCTTTCCGTCTCCACTAATATCCCTCCTTGTCTCTCCTTTCCGTCTCCACTAATATCCCTCCTTGTCTCTCCTTTCCGTCTCCACTAATATCCCTCCTTGTCTCTCCTTTCCGTCTCCACTAATATCCCTCCTTGTCTCTCCTTTCCGTCTCCACTAATATCCCTCCTTGTCTCTCCTTTCCGTCTCCACTAATATCTCTCCTTCTCTCTCCTCTCCTCCGTCTCCACTAATATCCCTCCTTGTCTCTCCTTTCCGTCTCCACTAATATCCCTCCTTGTCTCTCCTTTCCGTCTCCACTAATATCCCTCCTTGTCTCTCCTTTCCGTCTCCACTAATATCCCTCCTTGTCTCTCCTTTCCGTCTCCACTAATATCCCTCCTTGTCTCTCCTTTCCGTCTCCACTAATATCCCTCCTTGTCTCTCCTTTCCGTCTCCACTAATATCCCTCCTTGTCTCTCCTTTCCGTCTCCACTAATATCCCTCCTTGTCTCTCCTTTCCGTCTCCACTAATATCCCTCCTTGTCTCTCCTTTCCGTCTCCACTAATATCTCTCCTTCTCTCTCCTCTCCTCCGTCTCCACTAATATCTCTCCTCTCCTCCGTCTCCACTAATATCCCTCCTTGTCTCTCCTTTCCGTCTCCACTAATATCCCTCCTTGTCTCTCCTTTCCGTCTCCACTAATATCCCTCCTTGTCTCTCCTTTCCGTCTCCACTAATATCCCTCCTTGTCTCTCCTTTCCGTCTCCACTAATATCCCTCCTTGTCTCTCCTTTCCGTCTCCACTAATATCTCTCCTTCTCTCTCCTCTCCTCCGTCTCCACTAATATCTCTCCTTCTCTCTCCTCTCCTCCGTCTCCACTAATATCCCTCCTTGTCTCTCCTTTCCGTCTCCACTAATATCCCTCCTTGTCTCTCCTTTCCGTCTCCACTAATATCCCTCCTTGTCTCTCCTTTCCGTCTCCACTAATATCCCTCCTTGTCTCTCCTTTCCGTCTCCACTAATATCCCTCCTTGTCTCTCCTTTCCGTCTCCACTAATATCCCTCCTTGTCTCTCCTTTCCGTCTCCACTAATATCCCTCCTTGTCTCTCCTTTCCGTCTCCACTAATATCCCTCCTTGTCTCTCCTTTCCGTCTCCACTAATATCCCTCCTTGTCTCTCCTTTCCGTCTCCACTAATATCTCTCCTTCTCTCTCCTCTCCTCCGTCTCCACTAATATCCCTCCTTGTCTCTCCTTTCCGTCTCCACTAATATCTCTCCTTCTCTCTCCTCTCCTCCGTCTCCACTAATATCTCTCCTTCTCTCTCCTCTCCTCCGTCTCCACTAATATCCCTCCTTGTCTCTCCTTTCCGTCTCCACTAATATCCCTCCTTGTCTCTCCTTTCCGTCTCCACTAATATCCCTCCTTGTCTCTCCTTTCCGTCTCCACTAATATCCCTCCTTGTCTCTCCTTTCCGTCTCCACTAATATCCCTCCTTGTCTCTCCTTTCCGTCTCCACTAATATCCCTCCTTGTCTCTCCTTTCCGTCTCCACTAATATCTCTCCTTCTCTCTCCTCTCCTCCGTCTCCACTAATATCCCTCCTTGTCTCTCCTTTCCGTCTCCACTAATATCCCTCCTTGTCTCTCCTTTCCGTCTCCACTAATATCCCTCCTTGTCTCTCCTTTCCGTCTCCACTAATATCCCTCCTTGTCTCTCCTTTCCGTCTCCACTAATATCCCTCCTTGTCTCTCCTTTCCGTCTCCACTAATATCCCTCCTTGTCTCTCCTTTCCGTCTCCACTAATATCCCTCCTTGTCTCTCCTTTCCGTCTCCACTAATATCCCTCCTTGTCTCTCCTTTCCGTCTCCACTAATATCCCTCCTTGTCTCTCCTCTCCTCCGTCTCCACTAATATCCCTCCTTCTCTCTCCTCTCCTCCGTCTCCACTAATATCCCTCCTTCTCTCTCCTCTCCTCCGTCTCCACTAATATCCCTCCTTGTCTCTCCTTTCCGTCTCCACTAATATCCCTCCTTGTCTCTCCTCTCCTCCGTCTCCACTAATATCCCTCCTTGTCTCTCCTTTCCGTCTCCACTAATATCCCTCCTTGTCTCTCCTCTCCTCCGTCTCCACTAATATCCCTCCTTGTCTCTCCTCTCCTCCGTCTCCACTAATATCCCTCCTTGTCTCTCCTTTCCGTCTCCTCTAATATCCCTCCTTCTCTCTCCTCTCCTCCGTCTCCACTAATATCCCTCCTTCTCTCTCCTCTCCTCCGTCTCCACTAATATCCCTCCTTGTCTCTCCTTTCCGTCTCCACTAATATCCCTCCTTGTCTCTCCTTTCCGTCTCCACTAATATCCCTCCTTGTCTCTCCTTTCCGTCTCCACTAATATCCCTCCTTGTCTCTCCTCTCCTCCGTCTCCACTAATATCCCTCCTTGTCTCTCCTCTCCTCCGTCTCCACTAATATCCCTCCTTGTCTCTCCTCTCCTCCGTCTCCACTAATATCCCTCCTTGTCTCTCCTTTCCGTCTCCTCTAATATCCCTCCTTCTCTCTCCTCTCCTCCGTCTCCACTAATATCCCTCCTTCTCTCTCCTCTCCTCCGTCTCCACTAATATCCCTCCTTCTCTCTCCTCTCCTCCGTCTCCACTAATATCCCTCCTTGTCTCTCCTTTCCGTCTCCACTAATATCCCTCCTTGTCTCTCCTTTCCGTCTCACTAATATCCCTCCTTGTCTCTCCTTTCCGTCTCCACTAATATCCCTCCTTGTCTCTCCTCTCCTCCGTCTCCACTAATATCCCTCCTTGTCTCTCCTCTCCTCCGTCTCCACTAATATCCCTCCTTGTCTCTCCTCTCCTCCGTCTCCACTAATATCCCTCCTTGTCTCTCCTTTCCGTCTCCACTAATATCCCTCCTTGTCTCTCCTTTCCGTCTCCACTAATATCCCTCCTTGTCTCTCCTTTCCGTCTCCACTAATATCCCTCCTTGTCTCTCCTCTCCGTCTCCACTAATATCTCTCCTCTCCTCCGTCTCCACTAATATCCCTCCTTGTCTCTCCTTTCCGTCTCCACTAATATCCCTCCTTGTCTCTCCTCTCCGTCTCCACTAATATCTCTCCTCTCCTCCGTCTCCACTAATATCCCTCCTTGTCTCTCCTTTCCGTCTCCACTAATATCCCTCCTTGTCTCTCCTCTCCGTCTCCACTAATATCTCTCCTCTCCTCCGTCTCCACTAATATCCCTCCTTGTCTCTCCTTTCCGTCTCCACTAATATCCCTCCTTGTCTCTCCTCTCCGTCTCCACTAATATCTCTCCTCTCCTCCTTCTCCACTAATATCCCTCCTTGTCTCTCCTTTCCGTCTCCACTAATATCCCTCCTTGTCTCTCCTCTCCGTCTCCACTAATATCCCTCCTTCTCTCTCCTCTCCTCCGTCTCCACTAATATCCCTCCTTGTCTCTCCTTTCCGTCTCCACTAATATCCCTCCTTGTCTCTCCTTTCCGTCTCCACTAATATCCCTCCTTGTCTCTCCTTTCCGTCTCCACTAATATCCCTCCTTGTCTCTCCTTTCCGTCTCCACTAATATCCCTCCTTGTCTCTCCTTTCCGTCTCCACTAATATCCCTCCTTGTCTCTCCTTTCCGTCTCCACTAATATCTCTCCTTCTCTCTCCTCTCCTCCGTCTCCACTAATATCCCTCCTTGTCTCTCCTTTCCGTCTCCACTAATATCCCTCCTTGTCTCTCCTTTCCGTCTCCACTAATATCCCTCCTTGTCTCTCCTTTCCGTCTCCACTAATATCCCTCCTTGTCTCTCCTTTCCGTCTCCACTAATATCCCTCCTTGTCTCTCCTTTCCGTCTCCACTAATATCCCTCCTTGTCTCTCCTTTCCGTCTCCACTAATATCCCTCCTTGTCTCTCCTTTCCGTCTCCACTAATATCCCTCCTTGTCTCTCCTTTCCGTCTCCACTAATATCCCTCCTTGTCTCTCCTCTCCTCCGTCTCCACTAATATCCCTCCTTCTCTCTCCTCTCCTCCGTCTCCACTAATATCCCTCCTTCTCTCTCCTCTCCTCCGTCTCCACTAATATCCCTCCTTGTCTCTCCTTTCCGTCTCCACTAATATCCCTCCTTGTCTCTCCTCTCCTCCGTCTCCACTAATATCCCTCCTTGTCTCTCCTTTCCGTCTCCACTAATATCCCTCCTTGTCTCTCCTCTCCTCCGTCTCCACTAATATCCCTCCTTGTCTCTCCTCTCCTCCGTCTCCACTAATATCCCTCCTTGTCTCTCCTTTCCGTCTCCTCTAATATCCCTCCTTCTCTCTCCTCTCCTCCGTCTCCACTAATATCCCTCCTTCTCTCTCCTCTCCTCCGTCTCCACTAATATCCCTCCTTGTCTCTCCTTTCCGTCTCCACTAATATCCCTCCTTGTCTCTCCTTTCCGTCTCCACTAATATCCCTCCTTGTCTCTCCTTTCCGTCTCCACTAATATCCCTCCTTGTCTCTCCTCTCCTCCGTCTCCACTAATATCCCTCCTTGTCTCTCCTCTCCTCCGTCTCCACTAATATCCCTCCTTGTCTCTCCTCTCCTCCGTCTCCACTAATATCCCTCCTTGTCTCTCCTTTCCGTCTCCTCTAATATCCCTCCTTCTCTCTCCTCTCCTCCGTCTCCACTAATATCCCTCCTTCTCTCTCCTCTCCTCCGTCTCCACTAATATCCCTCCTTCTCTCTCCTCTCCTCCGTCTCCACTAATATCCCTCCTTGTCTCTCCTTTCCGTCTCCACTAATATCCCTCCTTGTCTCTCCTTTCCGTCTCACTAATATCCCTCCTTGTCTCTCCTTTCCGTCTCCACTAATATCCCTCCTTGTCTCTCCTCTCCTCCGTCTCCACTAATATCCCTCCTTGTCTCTCCTCTCCTCCGTCTCCACTAATATCCCTCCTTGTCTCTCCTTTCCGTCTCCACTAATATCCCTCCTTGTCTCTCCTTTCCGTCTCCACTAATATCCCTCCTTGTCTCTCCTTTCCGTCTCCACTAATATCCCTCCTTGTCTCTCCTTTCCGTCTCCACTAATATCCCTCCTTGTCTCTCCTTTCCGTCTCCACTAATATCCCTCCTTGTCTCTCCTCTCCTCCGTCTCCACTAATATCCCTCCTTGTCTCTCCTCTCCTCCGTCTCCACTAATATCCCTCCTTCTCTCTCCTCTCCTCCGTCTCCACTAATATCCCTCCTTGTCTCTCCTTTCCGTCTCCTCTAATATCCCTCCTTCTCTCTCCTCTCCTCCGTCTCCACTAATATCCCTCCTTCTCTCTCCTCTCCTCCGTCTCCACTAATATCCCTCCTTGTCTCTCCTTTCCGTCTCCACTAATATCCCTCCTTGTCTCTCCTTTCCGTCTCCACTAATATCCCTCCTTGTCTCTCCTTTCCGTCTCCACTAATATCCCTCCTTGTCTCTCCTCTCCTCCGTCTCCACTAATATCCCTCCTTGTCTCTCCTCTCCTCCGTCTCCACTAATATCCCTCCTTGTCTCTCCTCTCCTCCGTCTCCACTAATATCCCTCCTTGTCTCTCCTTTCCGTCTCCTCTAATATCCCTCCTTCTCTCTCCTCTCCTCCGTCTCCACTAATATCCCTCCTTCTCTCTCCTCTCCTCCGTCTCCACTAATATCCCTCCTTCTCTCTCCTCTCCTCCGTCTCCACTAATATCCCTCCTTGTCTCTCCTTTCCGTCTCCACTAATATCCCTCCTTGTCTCTCCTTTCCGTCTCACTAATATCCCTCCTTGTCTCTCCTTTCCGTCTCCACTAATATCCCTCCTTGTCTCTCCTCTCCTCCGTCTCCACTAATATCCCTCCTTGTCTCTCCTCTCCTCCGTCTCCACTAATATCCCTCCTTGTCTCTCCTTTCCGTCTCCACTAATATCCCTCCTTGTCTCTCCTTTCCGTCTCCACTAATATCCCTCCTTGTCTCTCCTTTCCGTCTCCACTAATATCCCTCCTTGTCTCTCCTTTCCGTCTCCACTAATATCCCTCCTTGTCTCTCCTCTCCGTCTCCACTAATATCTCTCCTCTCCTCCGTCTCCACTAATATCCCTCCTTGTCTCTCCTTTCCGTCTCCACTAATATCCCTCCTTGTCTCTCCTTTCCGTCTCCACTAATATCCCTCCTTGTCTCTCCTCTCCGTCTCCACTAATATCTCTCCTCTCCTCCGTCTCCACTAATATCCCTCCTTGTCTCTCCTTTCCGTCTCCACTAATATCCCTCCTTGTCTCTCCTCTCCGTCTCCACTAATATCCCTCCTTCTCTCTCCTCTCCTCCGTCTCCACTAATATCCCTCCTTGTCTCTCCTTTCCGTCTCCACTAATATCCCTCCTTGTCTCTCCTTTCCGTCTCCACTAATATCCCTCCTTGTCTCTCCTTTCCGTCTCCACTAATATCCCTCCTTGTCTCTCCTTTCCGTCTCCACTAATATCCCTCCTTGTCTCTCCTTTC
Organism: Salvelinus alpinus; assembly: GCF_045679555.1. Classification (NCBI taxonomy): domain Eukaryota; kingdom Metazoa; phylum Chordata; class Actinopteri; order Salmoniformes; family Salmonidae; genus Salvelinus; species Salvelinus alpinus. Next base: position 56,788,425 of record NC_092101.1, read on the forward strand.
CGTCTCCACTAATATCCCTCCTTGTCTCTCCTTTCCGTCTCCACTAATATCTCTCCTTCTCTCTCCTCTCCTCCGTCTCCACTAATATCCCTCCTTGTCTCTCCTTTCCGTCTCCACTAATATCCCTCCTTGTCTCTCCTTTCCGTCTCCACTAATATCCCTCCTTGTCTCTCCTTTCCGTCTCCACTAATATCCCTCCTTGTCTCTCCTTTCCGTCTCCACTAATATCCCTCCTTGTCTCTCCTTTCCGTCTCCACTAATATCCCTCCTTGTCTCTCCTTTCCGTCTCCACTAATATCCCTCCTTGTCTCTCCTTTCCGTCTCCACTAATATCCCTCCTTGTCTCTCCTTTCCGTCTCCACTAATATCCCTCCTTGTCTCTCCTCTCCTCCGTCTCCACTAATATCCCTCCTTCTCTCTCCTCTCCTCCGTCTCCACTAATATCCCTCCTTCTCTCTCCTCTCCTCCGTCTCCACTAATATCCCTCCTTGTCTCTCCTTTCCGTCTCCACTAATATCCCTCCTTGTCTCTCCTCTCCTCCGTCTCCACTAATATCCCTCCTTGTCTCTCCTTTCCGTCTCCACTAATATCCCTCCTTGTCTCTCCTCTCCTCCGTCTCCACTAATATCCCTCCTTGTCTCTCCTCTCCTCCGTCTCCACTAATATCCCTCCTTGTCTCTCCTTTCCGTCTCCTCTAATATCCCTCCTTCTCTCTCCTCTCCTCCGTCTCCACTAATATCCCTCCTTCTCTCTCCTCTCCTCCGTCTCCACTAATATCCCTCCTTGTCTCTCCTTTCCGTCTCCACTAATATCCCTCCTTGTCTCTCCTTTCCGTCTCCACTAATATCCCTCCTTGTCTCTCCTTTCCGTCTCCACTAATATCCCTCCTTGTCTCTCCTCTCCTCCGTCTCCACTAATATCCCTCCTTGTCTCTCCTCTCCTCCGTCTCCACTAATATCCCTCCTTGTCTCTCCTCTCCTCCGTCTCCACTAATATCCCTCCTTGTCTCTCCTTTCCGTCTCCTCTAATATCCCTCCTTCTCTCTCCTCTCCTCCGTCTCCACTAATATCCCTCCTTCTCTCTCCTCTCCTCCGTCTCCACTAATATCCCTCCTTCTCTCTCCTCTCCTCCGTCTCCACTAATATCCCTCCTTGTCTCTCCTTTCCGTCTCCACTAATATCCCTCCTTGTCTCTCCTTTCCGTCTCACTAATATCCCTCCTTGTCTCTCCTTTCCGTCTCCACTAATATCCCTCCTTGTCTCTCCTCTCCTCCGTCTCCACTAATATCCCTCCTTGTCTCTCCTCTCCTCCGTCTCCACTAATATCCCTCCTTGTCTCTCCTTTCCGTCTCCACTAATATCCCTCCTTGTCTCTCCTTTCCGTCTCCACTAATATCCCTCCTTGTCTCTCCTTTCCGTCTCCACTAATATCCCTCCTTGTCTCTCCTTTCCGTCTCCACTAATATCCCTCCTTGTCTCTCCTTTCCGTCTCCACTAATATCCCTCCTTGTCTCTCCTCTCCTCCGTCTCCACTAATATCCCTCCTTCTCTCTCCTCTCCTCCGTCTCCACTAATATCCCTCCTTCTCTCTCCTCTCCTCCGTCTCCACTAATATCCCTCCTTGTCTCTCCTTTCCGTCTCCACTAATATCCCTCCTTGTCTCTCCTCTCCTCCGTCTCCACTAATATCCCTCCTTGTCTCTCCTTTCCGTCTCCACTAATATCCCTCCTTGTCTCTCCTCTCCTCCGTCTCCACTAATATCCCTCCTTGTCTCTCCTCTCCTCCGTCTCCACTAATATCCCTCCTTGTCTCTCCTTTCCGTCTCCTCTAATATCCCTCCTTCTCTCTCCTCTCCTCCGTCTCCACTAATATCCCTCCTTCTCTCTCCTCTCCTCCGTCTCCACTAATATCCCTCCTTGTCTCTCCTTTCCGTCTCCACTAATATCCCTCCTTGTCTCTCCTTTCCGTCTCCACTAATATCCCTCCTTGTCTCTCCTTTCCGTCTCCACTAATATCCCTCCTTGTCTCTCCTCTCCTCCGTCTCCACTAATATCCCTCCTTGTCTCTCCTCTCCTCCGTCTCCACTAATATCCCTCCTTGTCTCTCCTCTCCTCCGTCTCCACTAATATCCCTCCTTGTCTCTCCTTTCCGTCTCCTCTAATATCCCTCCTTCTCTCTCCTCTCCTCCGTCTCCACTAATATCCCTCCTTCTCTCTCCTCTCCTCCGTCTCCACTAATATCCCTCCTTCTCTCTCCTCTCCTCCGTCTCCACTAATATCCCTCCTTGTCTCTCCTTTCCGTCTCCACTAATATCCCTCCTTGTCTCTCCTTTCCGTCTCACTAATATCCCTCCTTGTCTCTCCTTTCCGTCTCCACTAATATCCCTCCTTGTCTCTCCTCTCCTCCGTCTCCACTAATATCCCTCCTTGTCTCTCCTCTCCTCCGTCTCCACTAATATCCCTCCTTGTCTCTCCTTTCCGTCTCCACTAATATCCCTCCTTGTCTCTCCTCTCCTCCGTCTCCACTAATATCCCTCCTTGTCTCTCCTTTCCGTCTCCACTAATATCCCTCCTTGTCTCTCCTTTCCGTCTCCACTAATATCCCTCCTTGTCTCTCCTCTCCGTCTCCACTAATATCTCTCCTCTCCTCCGTCTCCACTAATATCCCTCCTTGTCTCTCCTTTCCGTCTCCACTAATATCCCTCCTTGTCTCTCCTCTCCGTCTCCTCTAATATCCCTCCTTCTCTCCTCTGTTCCAGATGCAGTTCATGCTGCTGTTCAGTAGGCAGGGGAAGCTGCGTCTCCAGAAGTGGTATGTTCCTCTGTCTGATAAGGAGAAGAAGAAGATTACCAGAGAGCTGGTCCAGACGGTTCTGGCCAGGAAACCAAAGATGTGTTCATTTCTGGAGTGGAGAGACCTCAAGGTTGTTTACAAGAGGTGAGTAGTGATAGAGCTCAAGCACGTTGTTCCCTACAGTTGAAGTCAGAAGTTTACATACACTTAGGTTGGAGTCATTAAAACTCGTTTTTCAGCCACTCCTCACATTTCTTGTTAACAAGCTATAGTGTTGCCAAGTCGGTTAGAACATCTACTTTGTGCATGACACAAGTCATTTTTCCAACAATTGTTTACAGACAGATTATTTCACTGTATCACAATTCCAGTGGGTCAGAAGTTTACATACACTAAGTTGACTGTGCCTTTAAACAGCTTGGAAAATTCCAGAAAATGATGTCATGGCTTAAGCTTCTGATAGTCTAATAACAGTGGGGCAAAAAAGTATTTAGTCAGCCACCAATTGTGCAAGTTCTCCCACTTAAAAAGATGAAAGAGGCCTGTAATTTTCATCATAGGTATACTTCAACTATGACAGACAAAATGAGAATTTTTTTTCCAGAAAATCACATTTGTAGGATTTTTAAGAATTTATTTGCAAATTATGGTGGAAAATAAGTATTTGGTCACCTACAAACAAACAAGATTTCTGGCTCTCACAGACCTGTAACTTCTTCTTTAAGAGGCTCCTCTGTCCTCCACTCGTTACCTGTATTAATGGCACCTGTTTGAACTTGTTATCAGTATAAAAGACACCTGTCCACAACCTCAAACAGTCACACTCCAAACTCCACTATGGCCAAGACCAAAGGGCTGTCAAAGGACACCAGAAACAAAATTGTAGACCTGCACCAGGCTGGGAAGACTGAATCTGCAATAGGTAAGCAGCTTGGTTTGAAGAAATCAACTGTGGGAGCAATTATTAGGAAATGGAAGACATACAAGACCACTGATAATCGCCCTCGATCTGGGGCTCCACGCAAGATCTCACCCCGTGGGGTCAAAATGATCACAAAATGATCACAAAAATCCCAGAACCACACGGGGGTACCTAGTGAATGACCTGCAGAGAGCTGGGACCAAAGTAACAAAGCCTACCATCAGTAACACACTACGCCGCCAGGGACTCAAATCCTGCAGTGCCAGACGTGTCCCCCTGCTTAAGCCAGTACATGTCCAGGCCCGTCTGAAGTTTGCTAGAGCATTTGGATGATCCAGAAGAAGATTGGGAGAATGTCATATGGTCAGATGAAACCAAAATAAAACTTTTTGGTAAAAACTCAACTCGTCGTGTTTGGAGGACAAAGAATGCTGAGTTGCATCCAAAGAACACCATACCTACTGTGAAGCATGGGGGTGGAAACATCATGCTTTGGGGCTGTTTTTCTGCAAAGGGACCAGGACGACTGATCCGTGTAAGGGAAAGAATGAATGGGGCCACGTATCGTGAGATTTTGAGTGAAAACCTCCTTCCATCAGCAAGGGCATTGAAGATGAAACGTGGCTGGGTCTTTCAGCATGACAATGATCCCAAACACACCGCCCGGGCAACGAAGGAGTGGCTTCGTAAGAAGCATTTCAAGGTCCTGGAGTGGCCTAGCCAGTCTCCAGATCTCAACCCCATAGAAAATCTTTGCAGGGAGTTGAAAGTCCGTGTTGCCCAGCAACAGCCCCAAAACATCACTGCTCTAGAGGAGATCTGCATGGAGGAATGGGCCAAAATACCAGCAACAGTGTGTGAAAACCTTGTGAAGACTTACAGAAAACGTTTGACCTCTGTCATTGCCAACAAAGGGTATATAACAAAGTATTGAGATAAACTTTTGTTATTGACCAAATACTTATTTTCCACCATAATTTGCAAATAAATTCATAAAAAATCCTACAATGTGATTTTCTGGATATTCTTTTCTCATTTTGTCTGTCATAGTTGAAGTGTACCTATGATGAAAATTACAGGCCTCTCTCATCTTTTTAAGTGGGAGAACTTGCACAATTGGTGGCTGACTAAATACTTTTTTTGCCCCACTGTAGGTGTACCTGTGGATGTATTTCAAGGCCTACCTTCAAACTCAGTGCCTCTTTGCTTGACATCATGGGAAAATCAAAAGAAATCAGACAAGACCTCCGAAAACAAATTGTAGACCTCCACAAGTCTGGTTCATCCTTGGGAACAATTTCCAAACGCCTGAAGGTACCACGTTCATCTGTACAAACAATAGTACGCAAGTATAAACACCATGGGACCACGCAGCCATCATACCGCTCAGGAAGGAGACGCGTTCTGTCTCCTAGAGATGAACGTACTTTGGTGCGAAAAGTGCAAATCAATCCCAGAACAACAGCAAAGGACCTTGTGAAGATTCTGGAGGAAATAGGTACAAAAGTATCTATATCCACAGTAAAAACGGGTCCTATCCGCTCAACAAGGAAGAAACCACTGCTCCAAAACTGCCATTAAAAAGCCAGACTACGGTTTGCAACTGCACATGGGGACAAAGATCATACTTTTTGGAGAAATGTCCTCTGGTCTGATGAAACAAAAATAGAACTGTTTGGCCATCGTTATGTTTGGAGGAAAAAGGGGGAGGCTTGCAAGCCGAAGAACACCATCCCAACTGTGAAGCACGGGGTGGCAGCATCATGTTGTGGGGGTGCTTTGCTGCAGGAGGGACTGGTGCACTTCACAAAATATATGGCATCATGAGACAGGAAAATTATGTGGATATATTAAAGCAACATCTCAAGACATCAGTCAGGAAGTAAAGCTTGGTCACAAATGGGTCTTCCAAATGAACAATGACCCAAAGCATACTTCCAAAGTTGTGGCAAAATGGCTTAAGGACAACAAAGTCAAGGTATTGGAGTGGCCATCACAAAACCCTGACCTCAATCCTATAGAAGATTTGTGGGCAGAACTGAAAAAGCGTGTGCGAGCAAGGAGCCCTACAAACCTGACTCAGTTACACCAGCTCTGTCAGGAGGAATGGGCCTAAATTCACCCAACTTATTGTGGGAAGCTTGTGGAAGGCTACCTGAAAAGTTTGACCCAAGTTAAACAATTTAAAGGCAATGCTACCAAATACTAATTGAGAGTATGTAAACTTCTGACCCACTGGGAATGTGATAAAATCTGAAATAAATCATTCTCTCTACTATTATCCTGACATTTCACATTCTTAAAATAAAGTGGTGATCCTAACTGACCTAAGACAGGGAATTTTTACTAGGATTAAATGTCAGGAATTGTGAAAAACTGAGTTTAAATGTATTTGGCTAAGGTGTATGTAAACTTCCGACTTCAACTGTAAGTCGGAACTGTAAGTGCACTACTTTTGGCTTTGGTCGAACGTAGTGCACTATGTAGGGAATAGGATGGTATTTGGGAAGCATGCCATCCCCCACCAGGTTGCCATCCTTATCACTGTCAGAAAAGTATCTTCGGATCAGGATTTATTTTGGGATATTTGACATTGTTGTGCCGTACATACACACTTATTACTTCATAAGGAATTAGGGCTGGGCAGTGCCCAGATTTCCAGACCTTCATAGCGTTCCTGTACCACCGCGGGGTATACGCTATTACCTGCAGTAAGGGGCTGTTATTTAAAAAAATAAATGTTTTATGCTAATAAAGTACTATCGAATTCCCATAGAGCAGGTAATCCCAGGGGTACGCGCAATGCTGTCGGGGGTACGCCAAATAAAAATGTGTTTCACATAAAAATGTTTCTTCACATTTTCAAACAGTACATTTATATTTTCCAACGGGGCTATACATTTAGGTGAGGTTTTTTTCTCAGCTGAGTAGCCTCGTTTCACTTACAAAAATCAAATTAAACCATCTAGTGTTCAGCAAACTAACAACACAATGTCAAATACAGGTAGCCTAGTCAAATAATGAACATCCAATCACATTAACCATTACACTCTTCACTCTTGTGCAGACATTGACAGGCTGACTATACCGCGAGCGTTGCAAAATAAATGTAGAAATCTATATTATTCAGTTATTGCACCCACACTGCTCGTGCGCGCCAACAAGCGTCTGCGTTGCCAAGGGCTAAAATAGAAGTCAATTCTATTTCTGACGCAGATCGCGCTGCAAGTCCTGCCTCTCCCATCTCCTCATTGGTTTATAGAAGCAGGTACCCACGTGCCATCTCCTCATTGGTTATACCCACGTGGGAGACTGAAAGACGAATGAGGTCGGTGGCGGTAATGCACCTAATTTATGAAAGTTGCCAATCACAATGTAAAGTCAAGAGAAGAAAAGGCCTAGAAGGAGGAGAGATGACTAGAAACGATTCGGTTGATCGTTTTATGTGTGGATTAATTGTCGGAGTAGAGGACCTAGTACATTTCAGGTAAAATAACAACTCAATGTTTATATCCCAGGACAAATTAGCTAGCAACAGCAAGCTAGCTAAATAGGACAAATTAGATAGCAAGTGCAAGCTAGCTAGCTAAATTGCCATAAAGGTTTAATGCTTTTCAACCTGTCCCCAAATCAATGTAATTGGTTCAGTGTTTGTTTTGATATTTTAACCTGTGTGTCGTGATCGCGTTTGGTGTGGTGATAGTAAATTGAAATTTGCTATCGTAAATGTTAGCAACACCTCCGCCTTTGCGGGATGCACGGGGTATATGGTCACTAGTGTAACCAGGACGTGAGGCCTCATTTAACACAGTAAATTCATCAGGCTTAAGCCATGTTTCAGTCAGGCCAATCACATCAAGATTATGATCAGTGATTAGTTCATTGACTATAACTGCCTTGGAAGTGAGGGATCTAACATTAAGTTGCCCTATTTTGAGATGTGAGGTATCACGATCTCGTTCAATAATGGCAGGAATGGAGGAGGTCTTTATTCTAGTGAGATTGCTAAGGCGAACACCGCCATGTTTAGTTTTGCCCAACCTAGGTCGAGGCACAGACACAGTCTCAATGGGGATAGCTGAGCTGACTACACTGACTGGGCTAGTGGCAGACTCCACTAAGCTGGCAGGCTGGGTAACAGCCTGCTGCCTGGCCTGCACCCTATTTCATTGTGGAGCTAAGGGAGTTAGAGTCCTGTCTATGTTGGCAGATAAGATGAGAGCACCCCTCCAGCTAGGATGGAGTCCGTCACTCCTCAACAGGCCAGGCTTGGTCCTGTTTGTGGGTGAGTCCCAGAAAGAGGGCCAATTATCTACAAATGTTATCTTTTGGGAGAGGCAGAAAACAGTTTTCAACCAGCGATTGAGTTGTGAGACTCTGCTGTAGAGCTCATCACTCCCCCACTACCCTCTGTAGCGCCACCACGATCAGCTCCTTTGTCTTGCTCACATTGAGGGAGAGGTTGTTGTCCTGGCACCACAATGCCAGTTCTCTGACCTCCTCCCAATAGGCTGTCTCATCGCTGTCGGTGATCAGGTCTACCACTGTTGTGTCGTCAGCAAACGTAATGATGGTGTTGGAGTCGTGCTTGGCCACGCAGTCGTGGGTGAACAGGGAGTACAGGAGGGGACTGAGCACGCACCCCTGGGGAGCTCCAGTGTTAAAGATCAGCGTGGTGGATGTGTTGTTGCCTATCCTTACCCCCTGGGGGCCCATCAGGAAGTCCAGGATCCAGTTGCAGAGGGAGGTGTTTAGTCCCAGGGTCCTTAGCTTAGTGATGAGCTTTTGAGAGCACTATGGTGTTGAATGCTGAGCTGTAGTCAATGAACAGCATTCTCACATAGGTGTTCCTTTTGTCCAGGTGGGAAAGGGAAGTGTGGAGTGCTATTGAGATTGCATCGTCTGTGGATCTGTTGGGGCGGTATACGAATTGGAGTGGGTCTAGGGTTTCCGGGATGATGGTGTTGATGTGAACCATGACTAGCCTTTCAAAGCACTTCATGGCTACCGACGTGAGTGCTACGGGCCGGTAGTCATTTAGGTAGGTTACCTTTGCTTTCTTGGGCACAGGGACTATGGTGGTCTGCTTGAAACATGTTGGTATTATAGATTCGGTCAGGGAGAGGTTGAAAATGTCAGTGAAGACAATTGCCAGTTGTTCCACGCATGCTCTGATTGCACGTCCTGGTAATCTGGCTGTCCCCGCTGACTTGTGAATGTTGACCTGTTTAACTTCTCTGGGATATGTGGGACGCTAACGTCCCACTTGGCCAAAAGCCAGTAAAAATGAAGAGCGCCAAATTCAAATATATTACTATAAAAATCAATCTTTCATGAAATCACACATGAAAGACACCAAATTAAAGCTACATTGGTGTGAATCCAGCCAACACGTCTGATTTCAAAAAGGATTTACGGCGAAAGCACACCAAACGATTGTTAGGTCAGTAGATAGCCACAGAAAAACACAGCCATTTTTCCAGCCAAAGAGAGGAGTAACAAAAAGCAGAAATAGAGATAAAATTAATCACTAACCTTTGATGATCTTCATCAGATGACACTCATAGGACTTCATGTTACACAATACATGTATGCTTTGTTCGGTAAAGTTCATATTTATATCCAAAAATCTGAGTTTATGCGGGACGCTACTGTCTCACTTGGCAAAAAGCCAGAGAAAATGCAGAGCGCCAAATTCAAATTAATTACAATGAAAATTACTATAAAAATCAAACTTTCATTAAATCACACATGAAAGTTACCAAATTAAAGCTACACTGGTTGTGAATCCATTCAAATAGGCTTTTCGGTGAAAGCAAACGATGCTATTATCTGAGTTAGCACCATTGTAAACAAAGAGAGATATATTTCAACCCTGCAGGCGCGACACAAAACGCAGAAATAAAAATAAAATTCATGCCTTACCTTTGACGAGCTTCTGTTTTTGGCACTGCAATATGTCCCATAAACATCACAAATGGTCCTTTTGTTCGATTAATTCCGTCGATACATATCCAAAATGTCCATTTATTTGGCGCGTTTGATCCAGAAAAACACAGCTTCCAAATTGCTCAAATGAGACTACAAAATATCTCAAAGGTTACCTGTAAACTTTGCCAAAAAAATTCAAACTATTTTGGTAATACAACTTTAGGTATTTTTTAACGTTAATAATCGATAAAATTGAAGTCGGGATGATCTGTGTTCAATACAGGATTAAAACCAACGATAGCCAGCTTTCTGCTCACGCGCTTCTATCTAACAGGACACTTAATGTGACTCTCGTTCAAGATGGCCGTACTACTTCATTACACAAAGGAATAACCTCAACCAATTTCTCAAGACTGTTGACATCCAGTGGAAGCGGTAGGAACTGCAAGCAGGTCAATTAGAAATCTGGTTTCCCAATGAAAACCCATTGAAAAGAGAGTGACCTCAAAAAGTGACCTGAAAGGTTTGTCCTCGGGGTTTCTCCTGCTAAATAAGTTATGTTATACTCACAGACATGATTCAAACAGTTTTAGAAACTTCAGAGTGTTTTCTATCCAAATCTACTAACAATATGCATATCTTATCTTCTGGGGATGAGTAGCTGGCAGTTGAATTTGGGTATGCTTTTCATCCAAATGTGAAAATGCTGCCCCCTATCCTAGAGAAGTTAAAGGTCTTGATCACATCGGCTATGGAGAGTGTGATAACATAGTCAACCGGAACAGCTGGTGCTCTCATGCATGCTTCAGTGTTGCTTCGCTGGAAGCGAGCATAAAAGGCATTTAGCTCGTCTGGTAGGCTCATGTCACTGGGCAGGTCGCTGCTGGGTTTCCCTTTGTAGTCCGAAATAGTTTGCAAGCCCAGCCACATCCGACGAAAGTCAGAGCTGGTGTTTTGACACTTTGCCTGTTTGATGGTTCGTCTGAAGGCATAGCATCCGGATTAGTGTCCCACTCCTTGAAAGCGTCAGCTCTAGCCTTTAGCTTGGTGCGGATGTTGCCTGTAATCCATGGCTTCTGTTTGGGATATGTACATATGGTCACTGTGGGGACGACGCTGTCGATGCACTTATTGATTAAGCCAGTGACTGAGGTGGTATACTCCTCAATGTCATTGGATGAATCCCGGAACATATTCCAGTCTGTACTAGCAAAACAGTCCTATAGAGTAGCATCCGCTTCATCTCACCACTTCCGTATTGAACGAGTCACTGGTACTTCCTGCTTTAGTTTTAGCTTGTAAGCAGTAATCAGGAGGATAGAATTATGGTCAGATTTGCCAAATGGAGGGAGAGCTGTGTATGCGTCTGTGTGTGGAGGTGGTCTACAGTTTTTTTCCCCCTCTGGTTGCACATGTGATATGCTGGTAGAAATTAGGTAAAAGTTTAAGTTTGCCTGCATTAAAGTCCCCGGCCACTAGGAGCGCCGCTTCTGGATGAGCATTTTCTTGTTTGCTTTTGGCCTTATACAGCTCGTTGAGTGCGGTCTTAGTGCCGGCATCTGTTTGTGGTGGTAAATAGACAGCTACGAATAATATAGATAAACTTTCTTGGTAGATAGTGTGGTCTACAGCTTATCATGATGTACTCTACCTCAGGTGAGCAATACCTCGAGACTTCTTTAATATTAGACATTGCACACCAGCTGTTATTGACAAATAGACACACACCCCCACCCCTTGTCTTACCAGACGTAGCTGCTCAATGCATGGAAAACCCAGCCAGCTATATATTCTGTGTCTTCGTTCAGCCACAACTCGTTGAAACATAAGACATTACAGTTTTTAATGTCCCGTTGATAGGATAGTCTCGATTGGCCAATAGAACGGATGGTTAAGGCGGTTTACCCACTCGCTGACAAATTCTCAGAAGGCACCCCGACTTCCTGTATCTCTGTCTTTTCTTCATGCGGATGACGAGGATTTGGGCCTGGTCTTGGGGAAGCAGTATATCCTTCGCGTCGGACTCATTAACAAAAAAAATCTTCGGCCAGTTTGAGGTGAGTAATCGCTGTTCTGATGTCCAGAAGGTCTTTTCGGTCAAAAGAGACGGTAGCAGCAACATTATGTACAAAATAAGTTACAAACAATGGGGAAAAACAAACAGAATAGCACAGTTGGTTTGGAGTGTAAAACAGCAGCTATCCCCTCCGGGGCCATTATGTAAAATACCAGTTTAAAGTCCCATCCAAAAGACGGCACCTTACACAGGGCGATATCCCCAATCACTACCCAGAGGTATTGGAGTTTTTTTTTTAGATCAGAGGAAAGAGTGCCTCTTACTGGCCCTCCACTTCCATTAGCATCTGGTCTCCCATCCAGGGACTGCCCAGGACCGACCCTGTTTAGCTTCAGAGGCAAGTCAGCAGTGGAATGCAGGGTGGTATGCTGCTGGTAGACATACGGTGAATCCGGAAAGTATTCAGACCCCTTGACTTTTTCCACATTTTGTTAGGTTACAGCGTTGTTCTAAAAATGGATTAAATAAAACATTTTCCTCATCAATCTACACACAATACCCCATAATGACAAAGCGAAAACAGGTTGTAATTTATTTTTGCAAATGTACACTACCGGTCAAAAGTTATAGAACTCATTCAAGGGTTTTTCTTTATTTTTACTATTTTCTATTTTGTAGAATAATAGTGAAGACAAACTATGACATAACACATATGGAATCATGTAGTAACCAAAAAAGTGTTGAACAAATCAAAATATATTTCATATTGGCGATTCTTCAAATAGCTACCCTTTGCCTTGATGACAGCTTTGCACACTCTTGGCATTGTCTCAACCAGCTTCATGAGGTAGTCACCTGGAATGCATTTCAATTAACAGGTGTGCCTTCTTAAAAGTTAATTTGTGAAATTTCTTTCCTTCTTAATGCGTTTGAGCCAATCAGTTGTGTTGTGTTGGTAAGGGGGAGGGTATACAGTGTATATAGCCCTATTTGGTAAAAGACCAAGTCCATATTATGGCAAGAACAGCTCAAGTAAGCTAAGAGAAATGACAGTCAATCATTACTTTAAGACATGAAGGTCAGTCAATCTGGAAAATTTCAAGGACTTTGAAAGTTTCTTCAAGTGCAGTCGCAAAAACCATCAAGCACTATGATGAAACTGGCTCTCAGGAGGACCGCCACAGGAATGGAAGACCCAGAGTTACCTCTGCTGCAGAGGATAAGTTCATTAGAGTTAACAGCATCAGAAATTGCAGCCCAAATAAATGCTTCACAGAGTTCAAGTAACAGACACCTCTCAACATCAACTGTTCAGAGGAGACTGCGTGAATAAGGCCTTCATTGTTGAATTGCTGCAAAGATATCACTACTAAAGGACACCAATAAGAAGAAGAGACTCACCTGCATGAAGAAACATGAGCAATGGACATTAGATCGGTGGAAATTTGTCCTTTGGTCTGGAGTCCAAATTGGAGATTTTTGGTTTCAACTGCCGTGTCTTTGTGAGACGTGGTGTGGGTGAACGGGTGATCTCCGCATGTGTATTTCTCACCGTAAAGCACGGAGGAGGTGTTATGATGTTTGGGTGCTTTGCTGGTGACACTGTCTGTGATTTATTTAGAATTCAAGGCACACAACCAGCATGGCTACCACAGCAGTCTGCAGCGATACGCCATCCCATCTGGTTTGGGCTTAGTGGGACTATCATTTGTTTTTCAACAGGACAATGACCCAACACATCTCCAGGCTGTGTAAGGGCTATTTGACCAAGAAGGAGAGTGATGGAGTGCTGCATCAGATGACCTGGCCTCAACCAAATTGAGATGGTTTGCGATGAGTCGGACTGCAGAGTGAATTAAATGCAGCGAACAAGTGCTCAGCATATGTGGGAACTCCTTCAAGACTGTTGGAAAAGCATTCCAGCTGAAGCTGGTTGAGAGAATGCCAAGAGTGTGCAAAGCTGTCATCAAGGCAGAGGGAAGGTATTAGAAGAATCTCAAATATAAAATATATTTTGATTTGATTAACACTTTTTTTGGTTATGATGTTATTATAGATGTTATTTCATAGTTTCTCTGTCCTGTCATCTCGACAGACTCGGCTCTGTCCTGTCATCTCGACAGACTCGGCTCTGTCCTGTCATCTCGACAGACTCGGCTCTGTCCTGTCATCTCGACAGACTCGGCTCTGTCCTGTCATCTCGACAGACTCGGCTCTGTTCTGTTACTCATGCTCCCATGTTGTTATTCTGTTTCTGCTGTGCCATGGAGGAACCAGGACACCAAGCTGTGAGTGTTATTAACAGGTGTGTGTGTGTGTTCCAGGTATGCCAGCCTGTATTTCTGCTGTGCCATAGAGAACCAGGACAACGAGCTGATCACACTAGAGATCATCCACAGATATGTGGAACTACTGGATAAGTACTTTGGCAGTGTACGTATCCATCTATTCCCTACTCTCTATTCCCTACTCCCTACTCTCTATTCCCTACTCTCTACTCTCTATTCCCTACTCCCTACTCTATTCCCTACTCTCTATTCCCCACTCCCTACTCTCTATTCCCTAATATATACTCCCTACTCTCTATTCCCTACTCTCTATTCCCTAATATCTACTCTCTATTCCCTAATCTCTATTCCCTACTCCCTATTCCCTACTCTCTATTCCCTAATCCCTACTCTCTACTCCCTACTATATACACTCTCTATTCCCTACTCCCTAATCTCTACTCTCTATTCCCTACTGCCTATTCCCTACTCTCTATTCCCTAATCCCCACTCTCTACTCCCTACTATATACTCTCTATTCCCTACTCCCTAATCTCTACTCTCTATTCCCTACTCCCTAATCTCTACTCTATATTCCCTAATCTCTACCCTCTATTCTCTATTCCCTAATCTCTACTCTATATTCCCTACTCCCTAATATCTACTCTCTCTACTCTACTCCCTACTCCCTATTCCCTACTCTCTATTCCCTAATCCCTACTCTCTACTCCCTACTATATACTCTCTATTCCCTACTCCCTAATCTCTACTCTCTATTCACTGCTCTCTACTCTCTATTCTCTACTCTCTATTCCCTAATCTCTACTCTCTATTCCCTGCTCCCTACTCTCTATTCCCTACTCCCTACTCTATTCCCCACTCCCTACTCCCTACTCTATTCTCTACTCTCTATTCCCTACTCCCTACTCTACTCTTTATTCCCTGCTCTCTACTCTCTATTCCCTACTCTCTACTCTATTCCCCACTCCCTACTCCCTACTCTATTCTCTACTCTCTATTCCCTACTCCCTACTCTCTACTCTCTATTCCCTACTCCCTACTCTCTATTCCCCACTCCCTACTCTCTACTCTCTACTCTCTACTCCCTATTCCCTACTCTCTATTCCCTACTCTACATTCCCCACTCCCTACTCCCTACTCTCTACTCTACTCTCTACTCTCTATTCCCCACTCCCTACTCTACTCCCTACTCTCTATTCCCCACTCTTATCCCTACTCTCTATTCCCCACTCCCTACTCTCTATTCCCTACTCCCTACTCTACTCTCTATTCCCTACTCCCTACTCTCTATTCCCCACTCCCTACTGTCTATTCCCTACTCCCTACTCTACTCCCTACTGTCTATTCCCTACTCCCTACTCTCTACTCTACTTAAGTAATTTTTTGGAGTATATGTACTTAACTTTACTATTTATATGTTTGAAAACTTTTACTTTACTTCAGTTACATTATGAACGCTTAGCAGGACAGGAAAATGGTCCAATTCACACACTTATCAAGAGAACATCCCTGGTCATCCCTACTGCCTTTCAGTGGCGTGTATTCATGCTTGCCAAGGGAAGCCAGTTTGGATTTGGCTTCACTCACATCACATCGAGAGCAGTACGTCATTGACAACTTGAATTGTTGCATCTCGTTGTGTTGTTGTCATCCGGATGCTAGCTAGGTAAAATGGGCCCTTTCCTAAATGATCCATGAATGGAGATAGGGATGTGGACTTGTGGTTGTGCTTCTCTGTACTGGCCAATGATTATAACAGTGATTCTGATCCAACCATTAGTTCATACATTGTTGTGCCCCTGGCCTGAGAGGATGGACGTTTAATATGTAGCTAGATGTAGAAGGCGAATGTTAACTAGCTAACGTTGGCCATGAAAGGAAGTTAGGCTAGCGAGGACTGTATGACAGAGCGTTTTGTCAACGTTGGCGTATCCAGGGTAATGTTAGTCAACATGTCTCTTCTACTTTTTTACATGTGACATTTTAGTAATTTAGCGGACGCTCTTATCCAGAGCCACTTGCAGAGTGAGTGCACACATGTTCGTACTGGTCCCCCGTGGAACAGTGGAGGCAGATCCTGTTTTCTTTGCGACTTGTGGTAACTTTCCGTAGTTCTAAATCAATAGTTGTTTATTAGTCTGAAAATGTGGGAAACATTACCTTGCTTCACCATGCTGTCATTTTTTATTAAGGTATCTTTGACAAATGGGTACTTTTTCCACCACTGTGTGTGTGTGTGTGTGTGTGTTATAGGTGTGTGAGCTGGACATCATATTTAACTTTGAGAAGGCCTACTTCATCCTGGATGAGTTCTTGCTGGGAGGAGAGGCCCAGGACACGTCTAAGAAGAATGTACTGAAGGCTATAGAACAAGCTGACCTACTGCAGGAGGTAAAATACCTCACTGACCCCAAGACAGGGACCTCTCTAATCTACGATGACCCAGACATCTCTCTCTCGCTCACTCTCTCTCTCTCTACTGCCTTGTTTCCTATGCTATGATTTACAGAATGTACACTTTCAGATCCATCTCTTCCCAGGTACAGTCCATTAACCCTGCAGGAGCCAGACCCTTTAGCCTCAGACCCAGGGTACATAGCCTTTAGCATCCGACCCAGACCACATATCCTTTAGCATCAGACCCAGACCACATATCCTTTAGCATCAGACCCAGACCACATATCCTTTAGCATCAGACCCAGACCACATATCCTTTAGCATCAGACCCAGGGTACATAGCCTTTAGCATCAGACCCAGGGTACATAGCCTTTAGCATCAGACCCAGGGTACATAGCCTTTAGCATCAGACCCAGACCACATATCCTTTAGCATCAGACCCAGACCACATATCCTTTAGCATCAGACCCAGACCACATATCCTTTAGCATCAGACCCAGGGTACATAGCCTTTAGCATCAGACCCAGGGTACATAGCCTTTAGCATCAGACCCAGGGTACATAGCCTTTAGCATCAGACCCAGACCACATATCCTTTAGCATCAGACCCAGACCACATATCCTTTAGCATCAGACCCAGGGTACATAGCCTTTAGCATCAGACCCAGGGTAAATAGCCTTTAGCATCAGACCCAGACCACATATCCTTTAGCATCAGACCCAGACCACATATCCTTTAGCATCAGACCCAGGGTACATAGCCTTTAGCATCAGACCCAGACCACATATCCTTTAGCATCAGACCCAGGGTACATAGCCTTTAGCATCAGACCCAGGGTACATAGCCTTTAGCATCAGACCCAGGGTACATAGCCTTTAGCATCAGACCCAGACCACATATCCTTTAGCATCAGACCCAGACCACATATCCTTAGCATCAGACCCAGACCACATATCCTTTAGCATCAGACCCAGGGTACATAGCCTTTAGCATCAGACCCAGGGTACATAGCTTTTAGCATCAGACCCAGACCACATATCCTTTAGCATCAGACCCAGGGTACATATCCTTTAGCATCAGACCCAGGGTACATAGCCTTTAGCATCAGACCCAGGGTACATAGCTTTTAGCATCAGACCCAGACCACATATCCTTTAGCATCAGACCCAGGGTACATAGCCTTTAGCATCAGACCCAGGGTACATAGCCTTTAGCATCAGACCCAGCATCAGACCCAGACCACATATCCTTTAGCATCAGACCACATATCCTTAGTATCAGACCCAGACCACATATCCTTTAGCATCAGACCCAGGGTACATAGCCTTTAGCATCAGACCCAGGGTACATAGCCTTTAGCATCAGACCCAGGGTACATAGCCTTTAGCATCAGACCCAGGGTACATAGCCTTTAGCATCAGACCCAGGGTACATAGCCTTTAGCATCAGACCCTTAGTTGTAGCTAACCAGCAAACAACAACCACATACCAGCAACATATTGATCGTTATTTCAGAAGTCTTCTATTGTTACATGTATGTGGATTTACTAATGTTGACAGCCTGTAAAAGTGATGTATTTAATCCAGTGGAAGCGTAGAGAACCCTATATTCCTCTAGCTGTGTTCCATGCTACCAACAGGGAGAAATATAGTCTGGAAAGGATGCTCTCTTCTCAGCTTACATTGTCACATCTAACAGCACACTGAAGAAGTGCTCCTCTCTACATCACTCCAGTATTAATGTATGTATCTCATTGTAGCAGCTACTCTGCAGTCTGATTGAAATAGATCATTATTATAGCAGAGTAGGAAATAAAAGCTTTTTGATTGCAGAACACTCCTTACTGCTACTCCTCACAGCCTCACTGCTACTCCTCACAGCCTCACTGCTACTCCTCACAGCCTCACTGCTACTCCTCACAGCCTCACTGCTACTCCTCACTGCTACTCCTCACAGCCTCACTGCTACTCCTTACAGCCTCACTGCTACTCCTCACAGCCTCACTGCTACTCCTCACAGCCTCACTGCTACTCCTCACAGC